>NC_057806.1:427320940-427399595 GCF_018294505.1 Triticum aestivum
GTATTTTAAATGTAATTTATTTATAAAACGATCGTAAAATTACCTTGGGTGAAGAATAACTTATTCTACCCTCTGGGTGATGAATATTATCTTGTGCACCACTTCTCGCAGCCTGGGAGTTTTCCCCTTTCCATAGATCAGTTTATTCAAAATATTTTATCTCTTATACCGTGCGACGAAATCTCGAACCGCTCACCTTGAATTCCTTGCGTCGAGATTTTCAAAACTTGATCTCATATTTATAGGTTTTAACGATTCTTTTTTTCACAAAAAGGGACAAAAAACCTGAACTGGGAGCAAGTTTTTTCCCTTTGCGAAAGTCGGTTTCGAGAGGCGGCCGTGCCTCTGCGGAATCAAATCCGTGCCTCTCGCGAAAGAAAAAACGTGCCTCACGAAAAAAGAATAAAATGAAAACGTGTTTTTTTCGTTTCCGAGACACACGGACGTGCCTCTCACGGAAGTAAAACCGTGCCTCTCGCACATGCAAAATAGTGCCTCTCGCAGAAGGAAAAAAAGTGAAAACATATTCTTTTTTCGTTTCCGAGTCCCTCTCGTGGAAGCAAAATGGTGCCACTCAGGAAGTAAAAAAAGAAGAGAAAACACATTTTTTGAATCCAAGAGGCACGGTCGTGCCTCTCATGGAAGTAAAATCATGCCTCTCACGGAAGAAGAAAAAAGAGGAAAAAAATCCGTTTGCAAGAGGCACGACCGTGCCTCTCGCGAAAACAAAACCGTGCCTTGGGCGGAAGGAAAAAATTAAATAAAACGTATTTTTTCATGCAATAAAAATCATTTTTTAAAGCTACAAAAGACAGGTGGAAAGCCGAAAAAACCCGAAAAATCATTTAAAAGCTGAAAACGCGTGCGAAAAAATAAAAATAAAATAAAATCTAGAGAGAGTATCCAGAGCGCGACATGTGACGGTGGTTGAGAGCGCGCCACTTGGCGCACATCAGCCGCCCACCCCAAGTGATCGTTGGAAGGCTTCTGAAAAAGCGCTCGTCAACTAGTTAGTCTGGAGAGGCGTCCTGCCTGAAGCGTCAAATAGGGTTTGCCTAGTACCCTGGGCCAAGAAAAGCATAGTAGGCTTTCATCCATATGGATCTGGCACAACCGCTAGATGGCACAAAGCCCAAAAAAGCCCGCTTGCAAAGAAAACAAATAAGACCTCTTTGCAAATGAACAATTATAAGCCCAGCTTTACTTACAAATTATCTATCCATGCTAAAACCTATATATGGGCAGTGTTGACCTACCTTTTAACCATAGAATAGCCCCGAATTCCATGTTCCCATCAAATGGGAACTCCTATTCGACGACCAGCCCGATGCAAAGTCCACAAAATGCGTAGGTGGGGACCGGTCCATACCAAGATAGCAAGGACTACCACGGTGTGGCACGTATAACGTTGTTTAATTTTTTCCGTCTGTTTTTTCGGCAGTCTATTTTATTTTGGCTGTTTTTACTAAAAAATCAACATTTTAATACATATTCAACCAATTAAAAATTTCCAAGAATTCAAAAATCTTTCGCGAAATACAGAAAAATTAAGAGAATTCCAAAATTGTTCATGATTTGAAAAAACAAATAATGGTCTAACTAACGTTCATGATTAAAAAAATTCTACATAAATTTTAAAAATGTTTTCAACTTAAAAACAACGTTCACAAATTAAAGAATTGTTAAAAATTTAAAAACTCTCTAGAAAGTGAAAAAAGAGGCATAAAAATAATAAGTCAAAGTTATTAATTCAAAAATTTCTCAGGAACTTCAGTAAATGTTAGCTAATTTAAAAAATATTCACAAGTTTGAAAAAGATGAATTTCATGAAATGCTCCTGGATTTTAGAAAGTCTTCTGAATTTCAAAAAATGTCATGATTTTTAAAAATGTTCTGAATTTTTTAAAAAATAAAAATCGGAATTTTTACTAAATTAAGATTTTTAGGAATTTCAAATTGTCATAGATTTGAAAATAAAATCAAAATTTTGATAAACTACTTCTGGTGTTCAAAAGTGTTCTTGAATTTGGGTAAAATCTCTAACTTTTAAAATGTTCACAAATTTGTAAAAGTTTTGCAAATTGAAAAGGTTAATTCGCAATATTTGAAAATAGAAAGGAAGGATGAAATTAAATAAGAAACAAAAGAGTCAGAGGAAACCAAATGGAAAACATGTAAAAGAAATAAAAGTTCCAAAACGGGTGAAACAAATCAAAAACGTAGAAGAGACGACGAGCTGGATCCTATTCCCTGCGCATTTGGTCGTTATCCGGCAAATGCGCAGGGAATAGGACCCACCCCATCATCAAACAGCTGAGGAACTAAAAAAGCGAAATTATGGACCCATTTGGTTAGATGCTTGGAGACCGTGCCTGGAAAATTGGCTGCGAGGGATAGATCTCCCATCTTTCGATGTATCCTCGTCACATCTTTCGATGCTTGGTGCGTGCTTGCCCAGTTGACCTAGTGGAGTGGGGCAACCCATTAGAGTGGTATCGAGAAGATTCTATAGACTGGTAGACCTGTACGAACTAATTTAGAAGCTTTTGTATAGTTTTTTCCCTTTATTTTTAGTGCTTTTCTTTCGAGGGTTTTGCTGTGTGTTTTCTTTGTTGGTTTTTATCAGTTTTATTTCAATTTTCTTTTGGTATTTTGGTATTTTGTTTCTAATAGTTTGTCAAAATTTTCGAAGTTGAACGTTTTTTAGATACACTTTAAACATCTTTTTCGGATTGCATGTTGAACATTTTTTAATACACGGGGAACTTTTTGTTACATATGTGTAGTGCACGTTGTAACATTTCCATGGTGAACATTTGATTAACACACATTGACTTTTTTTTTTCATAAATGCAATGAATATTTGTTTATGAACATGCAAAAAATTCTTAAGTGTTTGAATTTTTTTAAATGTCAGTAACATTATTTTAAAATGCTACGAGCATTTTTTAAAGTACACGGGCATTTTTTAACATTGTATAAACACTTTTTAAAATGCCATGAACATATTTGAAATGTGTGAATAATATTCTGAATGGTACTATTTTTTTACATTGTATAATTTTTTTAGAAAGGGCCACAAACATATTTTTGGAACACTTTTAAAGTGTCACATTCATTTTTTGAATTGTATGGACATTTACGAAAAAAATCACGAAAAAATTGAGTCGGATTATCATTGGCCTACTGATTTGCGTTAAACAACTTAAATAATTTTATTATAGTTAGGCTGCTGATGTAGCACCTCCTAATGCAAGTAAGGGGGCGCATGGGCCAGGCTAAGTACCCTATGTGGGTTAGGCGAAAGAAAATCAATTTGGCTGAACCTAATCACAGTACTATGACTAGGCAGATAGGCATTTTATTTTCCAGGACACCAAACAAACGAGTTAGGCTTTCTCCGAGCCACCATCTTGGCATTGACGGGTGGGGGCCTCCGATCTTTAGGAGTCTCATGTTCATCGTCGGCATCAAGTGATGGTTATGGAGTTTTTGTGAATAAAGTTACTCTAGTTTCTTCTTTGGCGGTGCCATGAAGGTGAGAAGTTTTTGTCCTCACATATCCGATTATTCAGATATGATGAGTTTATATTATTCTGTTGTGTATTTTTTGTTGATTGATTCTTTGTGGAGTTGAAATCTTTCCACGATATTATGGTGAAGATTGATCTACGACCTGCACTTTTAGGGTTTCATCCTCTGCCCAACTATGTTCATCACTCAAGGCTTCTCATCTTTTTGGTTTTGCGACCCAAGAGGATTTCAGGAACAATTATTAGTAATCATGTTCCTACGGGTGAACAAGTGGCAGTATCGCTACTGCAGTCTAATTGTTGTCTCTTTATTGAAATCTTGGGAGTTTTTCGTCTTGTAAAGATTGAAACCACGGAACAGAAGTCTCCAAGAAATATTGTTGTAATCCTTAGTCATAGGATTACTTCATTTTTTTCTTATCTTTAACCTAAAATATTGTACCTATAATGGTTATGAGTATGAATAAAATTAACATTGTTAAGGAAATCAGTAATTGGTAGCTGTTTGGTCGGCTTGGGAGTAGCGAATAATCGGTTAATCGTCTTATTAAGTGGATTAATCAATTGATCAGTAATCGGTAGATTAAATAGAAACGGCGAACATTTTCTAGTTTTTTTTATGTATTATACCTACTCTCATGCTCTCAACTATGTAATATACCAAAATAGGGTATTGTTTGATCAAATCCAAACTATTGAGGAGCGAGAGGAGGATGGTAGAGGTTACATGCCAATAATTTAGGCTTTGTTTGCACAGAAGTTAATAGGCCAACAACGATTAATCAGCCTATCAACCGATTAATTGGTCTGATAGGCTAGTTAATCGGCCTAACAGGCCTTTTAATCGACTTGACAAGTTAAGGTGATGAATAGGTGATATTCAAATCGATCACCCAACAAGTAGCGATTAACTGGCCCATTAACAAATTAATCAGATGTTGAACAGTGAAAATTATAGATGTTTCTAAAAAATGACATCAAGCAAATAAGTACCAGCAAACTACACGAGCCATCTAGGCCAGGTGTGTGATACGTCTCCAACGTATTTATAATTTTTTATTGTTCCATGCTATTATATTATCAACCTTGGATGTTTCATATGCATTTATATGCTATTTTATATGATTTTTGGGACTAACCTATTAATCCAGAGCCGAGTGCCCGTTTTTGTTTTTTCCCTGTTTTAGAATATCGCAGAAAAGGAAAATCAAACGGAGTTCAATTGACCTGAAACTTCACGGAATTTATTTTTGGATCAGAAGAAGCCCAGAAGACTTGGAGTCTACGTAAGGGAAGCTTCGAGGAGGCCACGAGGTAGGGGGCGCGCCCTCCACCCTCGTGGGCCCCTCGTGGCTCCCCTAACGTACTTCTTCTGCCTATATATCTCCATATACCCTAAAAACATCGGGGAGCACAATAGATCGGGAGTTCCGCCGCCAGAAGTCTCCGTAGCCACCGAAAGCCAATCTAGACCCGTTCCAGCACTCTGCCGGAGGAGGAAATCCCTCTCCGGTGGCCATCTTCATCATCCCGGTGCTCTCCATGACGAGGAGGGAGTAGTTCTTCCTCGGGGCTGAGGGTATGTACCAGTAGCTATGTGTTTGATCTCTCTCTCTCTCTCTCTCTCTCTCGTGTTCTTGAGGTGGTACGATCTTGATGTATCATGAGCTTTGCTATTATAGTTGGATCTTATGATGTTTTCTCCCCCCTCTACTGTCTTGTAATGGATTGAGTTTCCCCTTTGAGGTTATCTTATCGGATTGAGTCTTTAAAGATTTTGAGAACACTTGATGTATGTCTTGTCGTGCGTATCTATGGTGACAATGGGATATCACGTGATTCACTTGATGTATATTTCGGTGATCAACTTGCGGGTTCCGCCCATGAACCTATGCATAGGGGTTGGCACACGTTTTCGTCGTGATTCTCCGGTAGGAACTATGGGGCACTCTTTGAAGTTCTATGTGTTGGTTGAACAGATGATTCTGAAATTGTGTGATGCATATCGTATAATCATACCCACGGATACTTGAGGTGACATTGGAGTATCTAGGTGACATTAGGGCTTTGATTGATTTGTGTCTTAAGGTGTTATTCTAGTACGAACTCTAGGGCTGTTTGTGACAATTATAGGAATAGCCCAACGGATTGATTGGAAAGAATAACTTTGAGGTGGTTTTGTACCCTATCATAATCTCTTCGTTCATTCTCCGCTATTAGTGACTTTGGAGTGACTCTTTGTTGCATGTTGAGGGATAGTTATGTGATTCAATTATGTTATTATTGTTGAGGGAACTTGCACTAGCGAAAGTATGAACCCTAGGCCTTGTTTCAACGCATTGCAATACCGTTTGTGCTCACTTTTATCATTAGTTACCTTGCTATTTTTATATTTTCAGATTACAAAAACCTATATCTACTATCCATATACCACTTGTATCACCATCTCTTCGCCGAACTAGTGCACCTATACAATTTACCATTGTATTGGGTGTGTTGGGTACACAACAGACTCTTTGTTATTTGGTTGCAGGGTTGCTTGAGAGAGACCATCTTCATCCTACGCCTACTATGGATTGATAAACCTTAGGTCATCCACTTGAGGGAAATTTGCTACTGTCCTACAAACCTCTGCACTTGGAGGCCCAACAACGTCTACAAGAAGAAGGTTGTGTGGTAGACATCAAGCTCTTTTCTGGCGCCGTTGCCGGGGAGGTTAGCGCTTGAAGGTATATCTTTAGATCTTGCAATCGAGTCTTTTAGTTTCTTGTTTTATAACTAGTTTAGTTTATAAAAGAAAACTACAAAAATATGGAATTGAGTTTGTCTCATACGCTTCATCTTTTTAATATCTTTCTGAGTATGATGGAAAGGAAAATTGTGCTCAAGTGCTAGAGGAAGAAGTCTATAAAATGTTTAGCACTAAATCTTTGAACGATGAGCAGGATTGCAATGTTGTTAGTACGGATTCTTTGAATATCCATGATACTAATGATGATTGCACTAGTTATGATGAAAATGTCTCCTATAAACATGTCAATTTTTATGGAGTGCATTGGGTTTGCAAGTATACACCAAATAGGGGAAGATAGATATTGCAAGAGGCATAAGTATTTAGAAACTAAATTGTTGCAAGAAAGTTTTGATGATTGTGCTGAAAAATTCAATATTTTTCGCACCCCTTGTGAACTTTGCAATGAACATGGTCATTTAAATCTCCAATGCAAATTGTTTCAAGACCGAATCTATCCAAAAATTGTGATAATTTGATTACCCTTGAGCATCATAAAGAGCTTAGTCTTCTTTTGGGGTATGAGGAAATGGAATGTATAACTGAGGGTATTCCAAAGTTTAATCTTGATAGATTTCTTGATTTTGATCTAGAGAAAATTTATATGTATTGTGCGGTGAATTGTATTGAAAATCCTTATATTGCCAATTACATAAAGAAAAGAAAGCAAATAGAAGATGAAGAGAATACTAATGAAAGGGAAGAGACTTCCCAATATCCTTCTATTATTTCTTATGATGAATCAGGTAATGAGGAGGAGCCTCCTATTAAACCAATCTCATTAATAAGGAGCTCCAAAAAGAGGATTGAACCAACACATGATGTGGTGAAGAAGAAGAAAAGAAATAAAAAAGAGAGGTAAAAAGATATCTCCCCCAAATAATGCTGCTCCTATTACTATTGTGCCTCATGAAAATATAATTGTGAAAGATAATGATACTTCTTATGATCTTGAAAATCTTTTTGGCACTTGCATGGAAGAATATGATAATTGCTATACTATTGGTGCTATCCATACTATTGATGACGAAAGTGATTATGCTTATGATACGAAAAGGCCCAAGCTTGGGGATACTATGTTTGATGAGGATGACATATTTGAGAATATATTTTCTGAAATTAATGTTTGTCCCAAGCTTGGGGATGCTACGTTTAATGAAGATGATATTTTTAGTCTCCCAAGTTTTGATATGCAAATTTATAATGATGATAGCATGCCTCCTACTTATGATGATTATTGTGATGATACTTATGCAATAAAAAGTAGTGATTATATTTATAAAACTTGCCATGATTACAGTTACCCCTTTTCTGAACATTACACTTTTAATGTGGAAACAATTTATAGTATTCAAGTCTCTTATGATACTCCCACTATCCCGAATGAGAAGAATTTTGCTTATGTGGAGAGTAATAAAATTTCTATGCTTGTAGATCATGAAAAGAATGCTTTAGGTGCTGGTTATATTGTTGAATTCATTCATGATACTACTGAAAATTATTATGAGGGAGGAACATATGCTTGTAGGAATTGCAATAATATCAAGTTTCCTCTGTATGTGCTTAAAATTTTGAAGTTATCCTTGTTTTACCTTCCTATGCAAGTTGATTGTTGTTCCCACAAGTTGTTTGCTCACAAAATCCCTATGCATAGGAAGTGGGTTAGACTCAAATGTGCTAGTTATATTCTTTATGATGCTCTCTTTATGTTTCAATTCTTATCTTTTATGTGAGCATCATTGAAATCATCATGCCTAGTTAGGGGCGTTAAACGATAGCGCTTGTTGGGAGGCAACCCAATTTTATTTTTATTCCTTGATTTTTATTCCTGTTTAGTAATAAATAATTCATCTAGCCTCTATTTAGATGTGGTTTTATGCTTTTAATTAGTGTTTGTGCCAAGTAGAACCTGGGAAGACTTGGGAGAAGTCTTGTTGATCATGCTGTAAAAAACAGAAACTTTAGCGCTCACGAGAATTGCTGCCATTTTTTTGGAGAGTTCTATTTAGTTAATTCTTTTTGCAGATGATTAATAGATAAATTCCTCAGGTCCAGCAATTTATTTGAGAATTTTATGAGTTCCAGAAGTATACATTTGATTCATATTACTACAGACTGTTCTGTTTTTGACAGATTCTGTTTTTCATGTGTTGTTTACTTATTTTGATGAATCTATGGCTAGTAAAATAGTTTATAAACCATAGAGAAGTTGGAATACAGTAGTTTTAACACCAATATAAATAAAGAATGAGTTCATTACAGTACCTTGAAGTGGTGATTTACTTTCTTATACTGACGGAGCTTACGAGTTTACTGTTAAGTTTTGTGTTGTGAAGTTTTCAAGTTTTGGGTAAAGATTCGATGGACTACGGAATAAGGAGTGGCAAGAGGCTAAGCTTGGGGATGCCCAAGGCACCCCAAGGTAATATTAAAGGACAACCAAAAGCCTAAGCTTGGGGATGCCCCGGAAGGCATCCCCTCTTTCGTCTTCATTCATCGGTAACTTTACTTGGAGCTATATTTTTATTCGCCACATGATATGTGTTTTGCTTGGAGCGTCATTTTATTTCATTATGTTTTGCTTGCTGTTTGAATAAAATACCAAGATCTTAAATTCTTAAATGTTAGAGAGTCTTCACATAGTTACATAATTATTCAACTACTCATCGATCTTCACTTATATCTTTCGGAGTAGTTTGTCGTTGCTCTAGTGTTTCACTTATATCTTTTTAGAGCACGGTGGTGGTTTTATTATATAGAAATAGATGAACTCTCGTGATTCACTTATATTATTTTGAGAGTCTTTATAATAGCATGGTAGTTTGTTTTGGTTATGAAACTAGTCCTAATATGATGGGCATCCAAGAGGGATATAATAAAAACTTTCATATAGAGTGCATTGAATACTATCAGAAGTTTGATACTTGATAATTGTTTTGAGATATGAAGATGGTGATATTAGAGTCATGCTAGTTGAGTAGTTGTGAATTTGAGAAATACTTGTGTTGAAGTTTGTGATTCCCGCAGCATGCACGTATGGTGAACCGTTATGTGATGAAGTCGGAGCATGATTTATTTATTGTTTGTCCTCCTTATGAGTGGCGGTCGGGGACGAGCGATGGTCTTTTCCTACCAATCTATCTCCCTAGGAGCATGCGCGTAGTACTTTGTTTCGATAACTAATAGATTTTTGCAATAAGTATGTGAGTTCTTTATGACTAATGTTGAGTTCATGGATTATACGCACCCTCACCCTTCCACCATTGCTAGCCTCTTTAGTACCGCGCAACTTTCACCGGTACCATAAACCCACCATATACCTTCCTCAAAACAGCCACCATACCTACCTATTATGGCATTTCCATAGCCATCCCGAGATATATTGCCATGCAACTTTCCACCGTTCCGTTATTATGACATGCTTCATCATTGTCATATTGCTTTGCATGATCATGTAGTTGACATCGTATTTGTGGCAAAGCCACCGTTCATAATTCTTCCATACATGTAACTCTTGAGTCAATGCACATCCCGGTACACCGCCGGAGGCATTCATATAGAGTCATATTTTGTTCTAAGAATCGAGTTGTAATTCTTGAGTTGTAAGTAAATAAAAGTGTGATGGTCATCATTATTAGAGCATTGTCCCAGTGAGGAAAGGATGATGGAGACTATGATTCCCCCACAAGTCGGGATGAGACTCCGGACGAAAATAAATAAATAAAAGAGGCCAAAGAAGCCCAAATCAAAAAAATAAAAAAAGGCCATAAAAAGAGAGAAAGGCCCAAATAATAAAAAAAAATGAGAGAAAAAGAGAGAAGGGGCAATGCTACTATCCTTTTACCACACTTGTGCTTCAAAGTAGCACCATGATATTCATGATAGAGAGTCTCCTATGTTGTCACTTTCATATACTAGTGGGAATTTTTCATCATAGAACTTGGCTTGCATATTCCAATGATGGGCTTCCTCAAAATGCCTTATGTCTTTATGAGCAAGCAAGTTGGATGCACACCCACTTAGTTCTTTTGTTGAGCTTTCATATATTTATAGCTCTAGTGCATCCGTTGCATGGCAATCCCTACTCACTCACATTGATATCTATTGATGGGCATCTCCATAGCCCGTTGATACGCCTAGTTGATGTGAGATTATCTTCCCCCTTTTTGTCTTCTCCACAGCCACCATTTATTCCACCTATAGTTCTATATCCATGGCTCACGCTCATGTATTGCGTGAAGATTGAAGAAGTTTGAGAACATCAAAAGTATGAAACAATTGCTTGGCTTGTCATCGGGGTTGTGCATGATTCAAATACTTTGTGTGGTGAAGATGGAGCATAGCCAGACAATATGATTTTGTAGGGATAGCTTTCTTTGGCCATGTTATTTTGAGAAGACATGATTGCTTAGTTAGTATGCCTGAAGTATTATTATTTTTATGTCAATATTAAACTTTTGTCTTGAATCTTATGGATCTGAATATTCTTGCCACAATAAAGAGAATTACATGGATAAATATGTTAGGTATCATTCCACATCAAAAATTCTGTTTTTATCATTTACCTACTCGAGGACGAGCAGGAATTAAGCTTGGGGATGCTGATATGTCTCCAACGTATCTATAATTTTTGATTGTTCCATGCTATTATATTATCAACCTTGGATGTTTTATATGCATTTATATGCTATTTTATATGATTTTTGGAACTAACCTATTAACCCAGAGCCCAGTGCCAGTTTCTGTTTTTTTCCCTGTTTTAGAATATCACAAAAAAGGAAAATCAAACGGAGTCCAATTGACCTGAAACTTCACGGAACTTATTTTTGGATCAAAAGAAGCCCAGAAGACTTGGAGCCTACGTAAGGGAAGCTTCGAGGAGGCCACGAGGTAGGGGGGCACGCCCACCCCCCTGGGCGCGCCCTCCACCCTCGTGGGCCCCTCGTGGCTCCCCTGACGTACTTCTTCCGCCTATATATCTCCATATACCCTAAAATCATCGGGGAGCACAATAGATCGGGAGTTCCGCCGCCAGAAGCCTCCGTAGCCACCGAAAGCCAATCTAGACCCGTTCCGGCACCCTGCCGGAGGGGGCAATCCCTCTCCGGTGGCCATCTTCATCATCCCGGTGCTCTCCATGACGAGGAGGGAGTAGTTCTCCCTCGGGGCTGAGGGTATGTACCAGTAGCTATGTGTTTGATCTCTCTCTCTCCCTCTCTCTCTCTCGTGTTCTTGAGGTGGTACGATCTTGATGTATCGCGAGCTTTGCTATTATAGTTGGATCTTATGATGTTTTCTCCTCCCTCTACTCTCTTGTAATGGATTGAGTTCCCCCTTTGAGGTTATCTTATCGGATTGAGTCTTTAAAGATTTGAGAACACTTGATGTATGTCTTGCCATGCGTATCTGTGGTGACAATGGGATATCACGTGATTCACTTGATGTATGTTTTGGTGATCAACTTGCGGGTTCCGCCCATGAACCTATGCATAGGGGTTGGCACACGTTTTCTTCGTGATTCTCCGGTAGGAACTATGGGGCACTCTTTGAAGTTCTATGTGTTGGTTGAATAGATGAATCTGAGATTATGTGATGCATATCGTATAATCATACCCATGGATACTTGAGGTGACATTGGAGTATCTAGGTGACATTAGGGTTTTGGTTGATTTGTGTCTTAAGGTGTTATTCTAGTATGAACTCTAGGGCTGTTTGTGACAATTATAGGAATAGCCCAACGGATTGATTGGAAAGAATAACTTTGAGGTGGTTTCGTACCCTACCATAATCTCTTCGTTCGTTCTCCGCTATTAGTGACTTTGGAGTGACTCTTTGTTGCATGTTGAGGGATAGTTATGTGATCCAAATGTCATTATTGTTGAGGGAACTTGCACTAGAGAAAGTATGAACCCTAGGCCTTGTTTCAACGCATTGCAATACCGTTTGTGCTCACTTTTATCATTAGTTACCTTGCTGTTTTTATATTTTAAGATTACAAAAACCTATATCTACTATCCATATACCACTTGGATCATCATCTCTTCGCCGAACTAGTGCACCTATACAATTTACCATTGTATTGGGTGTGTTGGGGACACAAGAGACTCTTTGTTATTTGGTTGCAGGGTTGCTTGAGAGAGACCATCTTCATCCTACGCCTCCTACGGATTGATAAACCTTAGGTCATCCACTCGAGGGAAATTTGCTACTGTCCTACAAACCTCTGCACTTGGAGGCCCAACAACGTCTACAAGAAGAAGGTTGTGTAGTAGACATCAGTGTGCAATGGCATGGATGCCAACTAATCATCTTATATGTTTGTCGCATGTCTTTAATGTAAAGTAGTGAACGTTTTGGACTCTCAAAAATAGAGGTTGTGAAATTTATGTGCACCGGTATATATCATTTTATTAGCAATTGATCTAGCTTTATTGACTAAGAACCATAACATATCGAACCGAAAGAACTAGAATATGCATCAACAACAATGATCGTTGTTGGTAAATTCAAAACAAAACTTACATAAAATACCCTTCTCTCTCCAAAAAGAAAAACATAAAAGATCCCGAAAATCGTTGTCTCAAAGTTTACATTTTGCATGTTGACATTCCTCCGAGCCCGTAGCTAAGTAAAGAACAATGGACCATGCATGTACAAGTTTCACTGATAATTCTCAAATGCAGAGAGTATTGTAGAACTTTTCACGGTTGAGATGGTAAGTATGAAGTATCAATGTCCCAAAGGAGCTAAAAGGTAGGATTTGTATTCTCTCAGGTTCTATCAGTCGATAAGACAGTTTTTAGTACACTGAGTGCCTGCTTTACCTAGATACAATAACTAAAGATACTTTGCCACTATAAAAGGGATAGTTTGAAAGATTATGAAGTATCACTCCATTCACAAATATAAGATGTTCTAACTTTTTTTCTCAACCAGATGTATATAGATATGTTTTAGTGTGTTTTTTCACCCATTTCAGTTCATATATAGTCCATATTGAGATATCCAAACATCTTATATTTGTGAACAGTGGGAGTACTGAATAAAGTTAGTTCTTGTAATGCAAATTACAATAAAGTGAAATATAGTGGGGGCACAGTAGTGGTGGTTGGTGTTGCATATCAAAGTGAGATACCGTAGGTTTTTTTAGCTAGCATCTTTTGCAATGTAAAGTTAAAAAATCCCTCACAAAAAAGTTTGAATTATTTTCATCACATATAATAGCCAGCATTGTGTTGTGTATCTATTCACAATGGCGTAGCAAAGCGGCCATCCACTTGAGTGCAAATACTATGTGAGAAAAGCAGCAAACGAACCCACTTGAACCCTCTCGCCCCTCTAGCCACCTCACACCACCCAATCCCCCTCGACCCGTCGTAATGATGAGCAAACGTAAGCTTGCATAACATAATTGGCCTCTATTCAAACAATATGATTTTCATCGGTGGAAAAGCACACGCCTTAGCTAGTATGACCGTAAATTTGTATTTTTATGAATTTGGGCTCATGCACAAGTCAAGTGATATGTCTCCAACGTATCTATAATTTTTGATTGCTCCATGCTATATTATCTACTATTTTGGATGTTTATGAGCTTTATTATACACTTTTATATCGTTTTTGGGACTAACCATTAACCCAGAGCCCAGTGCCAGTTTATGTTTTTACCTTGTTTAGGGTTTCGAAGAAAAGGAAAATCAAACGGAGTCCAATTGACCTGAAACTTCACGGAACTCATTTTTGGAAGGAAAGAAGCCCAAAAGACTTGAAGTGCATGTAAGGGAAGCTTCGAGGAGGCCACGAGGTAGGGGGCGCGCCCAACCCCCTAGGGCGCGCCCTCCACCCTCGTGGCCCCCCTGACGTACTTCTTCCACCTATATATCTCCATATACCCTAAAACTTCCAGAGAGCACAATAGATCAGGAGTTCCGCCGCCAGAAGCCTCTGTAGCAACCGAAAACCAATCTAGACCCGTTCCGGCACCCTACCGGAGGGGGCAATCCCTCTCCGATGGCCATCTTCATCATCCCGGTGCTCTCCATGACGAGGAGGGAGTAGTTCTCCCTCGGGGCTGAGGGTATGTACCAGTAGCTATATGTTTGACCTCTCTCTCTCTCTCGTGTTCTTGAGGTGATACGATCTTGATGTATCGCGAGCTTTGCTATTATAGTTGGATCCTATGATGTTTTCTCCCCCCTCTACTCTCTTGTAATGAATTGAGTTTCCCCTTTGAAGTTATCTTATCGGATTGAGTCTTTAAAGATTTGAGAACACTTGATGTATGTCTTGCATGCGTATCTGTGGTGACAATGGGATATCATGTGATTCACTTGATGTATGTTTTGGTGATCAACTTGCGGGTTCCGCCCATGAACCTATGCATAGGGGTTGGCACACGTTTTCGTCGTGATTCTCCGGTAGAAACTTTGGGGCACTCTTTGAGGTTCTATGTGTTGGTTGAATAGATGAATCTGAGATTGTGTGATGCATATCGTATAATCATACCCACGGATACTTGAGGTGACATTGGAGTATCTAGGTGACATTAGGGTTTTGGTTGATTTGTGTCTTAAGGTGTTATTCTAGTACGAACTCTAGGGCTGTTTGTGACACTTATAGGAATAGCCCAACGGATTGATTGGAAAGAATAACTTTGAGGTGGTTTCGTACCCTACCATAATCTCTTCGTTCGTTCTCCGCTATTAGTGACTTTTTAGTGACTCTTTGTTGCATGTTGAGGGATAGTTATGTGATCCAATTATGTTATTATTGTTGAGGGAACTTGCACTAGTGAAAGTATGAACCCTAGGCCTTGTTTCAACGCATTGCAATACCGTTTATGCTCACTTTTATCATTAGTTACCTTGCTGTTTTTATATTTTCAGATTACAAAAACCTATATCTACTATCCATATACCACTTGGATCATCATCTCTTCGCCGAACTAGTGCACCTATACAATTTACCATTGTATTGGGTGTGTTGGGGACACAAGAGACTCTTTGTTATTTGGTTGCAGGGTTGCTTGAGAGAGACCATCTTCATCCTACGCCTCCTACGGATTGATAAACCTTAGGTCATCCACTTGAGGGAAATTTGCTACTGTCCTACAAACCTCTGCACTTGGAGGCCCAACAACGTCTACAAGAAGAAGGTTGTGTAGTAGACAACAAGCTCTTTTCTGGCGCCGTTGCCGGGGAGGTGAGTGCTTGAAGGTATATCTTTAGATCTTGCAATCGAATCCTTTAGTTTCTTGTTTTCTCACTAGTTTAGTTGGTATTGAGTCTACCTCATACGCTTCATCTTTTTAATATCTTTCGTGAGTATGATGGAAAAGAAAATTGTGCCAAAGTGTTAGAAGAAGAATGCATTAAAATGTTTGGCATTAAATCTTTGTATGATGAGCATGATTGCAATGTTGTTAGTATGAACTCCTTGAATATCCATAGTACTAATGATGATTGCACTAGTTATGATGAAAATGTCTCCTATAAACATGTCAATTTTTGTGGAGTACATTTGGTGTGCAAGTACACACCAAATAGGGAAGATAGATATTGCAAGAGGCATAAGTATTTAGAAACTAAATTGTTTCAAGAAATTCTTGATGTTTGTGCTGAAAAATTCAATATTTTTCACGCCCCTTGTGAACTTTGCAATGAACATGGTCATTTAAATCTCTAATGCAAATTGTTTCATGACCGAATCGTATCCAAAAATTGTGATAATTTGATTACCCTTGAGCATCATAAAGAGATTAGTCTTCTTTTGGGGTATGAGGAAATGAAACGTATAACTGAGGGTATTCCAAAGTTTAATCTTGATTCCTTGATTTCGATCTAGAGAAAATTTATATGTATTGTGCGGTGAATTGTATTGAAAATCCTTATATTGCCAACTACATAGAGAAAAGAAAACAAATAGAAGATGAAGAGAATACTAATGAAAGGGAAGATACTTCCCAATACCCTCCTATTATTTCTTATGATGAATCAGGTAACGAGGAGGAGCCTCCTATTCAACCAATCTCATTAATAAGGAGCTCCAAAAAGAAGATTGAACCCACACATGATGTGGTGAAGAAGAAGAAAAGAAAAAGGAAGAGAGGTAAAAAGATATCTCTCCCAAATAATGCTGCTCCTATTACTATTGTGCCTCAAGAAAATATAATTGTGGAAGATAATGATACTTCTTATGATCTTGAAAATCTTTTTGGCACTTGCTTGGAAGAATATGATAATTGCTATACTATTGGTGCTATCCATACTATTAATGATGAGAGTGATTATGCTTATGATATGAAAAGGCCCAAGCTTGGGGATGCTATGTTTGATAAAGATGATGTTTTTGAGAATATCTTTGCTGCAATTAATGTTTGTCCCAAGCTTGGGGATGCTACGTTTAATGAAGATGATATTTTTAGTCTCCCAAGTTTTGGTATGCAAATTTATAATGATGATAGAATGCCTCCTACTTATGATAATTATTGTGATGATACATATGCTATAAAAAGTAGTGATGATTATATTTATAAAACTTGTCATGATTATGATTACCCTTTTCGTGAACATTACTCTTTTAATGTGGAAACAATTTATAGTATTCAAGTCTCTTATGACACCCCCACTATTCTGAATGAGAAGAATTTTGTTTATGTGGAGAGTAATAAAAATTCTATGCTTGTAGATCATGAAAATAATGCTTTAGGTGCTAGTTATATTGTTGAATTCATTCATGATGCTACTGAAAATTATTATGAGGGAGGAATATATGCTTGTAGGAATTGCAATAATACCAAGTTTCCTCTCTATGTGCTTAAAGTTTTGAAGTTATGCTTGTTTTGCCTTCCTATGCTAGTTGATTATTGTTCCCACAAGTTGTTTGCTCACAAAATCCCTATGCATAGGAAGTGTGTTAGGATTAAATGTGCTAGTAATATTCTTCATGATGCTCTCTTTATGTTACAATTCTTATCTTTTATGTGAGCATCATTGAAATCATCATGCCTAGCTAGGGGCGTTAAACGATAGCGCTTGTTGGGAGGCAACCTAACTTTATTTTTGTTCCTTGTTTTTTGCTCCTGTTTAGTAATAAATAATTCATCTAGCCTCTGTTTAGATGTGTTTTTATTCTTTTAATTAGTGTTTGTGCCAAGTAGAACCTTTGGGAAGACTTGGGAAAAGTCTTTGCGATCATGCTGTAAAAAACAGAAACTTTAGCGCTCACGAGAATTGCTGCCATTTTTTATCGGAGAGTGATATTTAGTTAATTATTTTTGAGGATGATTAATAAATAAATTCCTCAGGTCCAGAAATTTATTTTAGAATTTTTGGGGTTCCATAAGTTTGCGTTAGTTACAGATTACTACAGACTGTTCTGTTTTTGACAGATTCTGTTTTTCATGTGTTGTTTGCTTATTTTGATGAATCTATGGCTAGTAAAATAGTTTATAAACCATAGATAAGTTTTAATACAGTAGGTTTAACACCAATATAAATAAATAATGAGTTCATTACATTACCTTTAAGTGGTGTTTTGTTTTCTTTCGCTAACGGAGCTTACGAGTTTTCTGTTAAGTTTTGTGTTGTGAAGTTTTCAAGTTTTGGGTAAAGATTCGATGGACTATGGAATAAGGAGTGGCAAGAGACTAATATTGGGGATGACCAAGGCAACCCAAGGTAATATTCAAAGACAACCAAGAGCCTAAGCTTGGGGATTGCCCGGAAGGCATCCCCTCTTTCGTCTTCGTTCATCGGTAACTTTACATGGAGCTATATTTTTATTCGCCACATGATATGTGTTTTGCTTGGAGCGTCATTTTATTTTATGTTGTTTTGCTTGCTGTTTGAATAAAATACAAAGATATGAAATTCTTAAATGGTAGAGAGTCTTCACATAGTTGCATAATTATTCGACTACTCATTGATCTTCACTTATATCTTTCGGAGTAGTTTGTCATATGCTCTAGTGCTTCACTTATATCCTTTTAGAGCATGGTGGTGGTTTTATTTTATAGAAATAATTGATCTCTCATGCTTCACTTATATTATTTTGAGAGTCCTAAACAGCATGGTAATTCGCTTTGGTTATGAATTTAGTCCTAATATGATGGGAATCCAAGAGGGGTATAATAAAAACTTTCATATAGAGTGCATTGAATACTAAGAGAAGTTTGATACTTGATGATTGTTTTGAGATATGAAGATGGTGATATTAGAGTCATGCTAGTTGAGTAGTTGTGAATTTGAGAAATACTTGTGTTAAAGTTTGTGATTCCCGTACCATGCACGTATGGTGAACCGTTATGTGATGAAGTCGGAGCATGATTTATTTATTGATTGTCTTCCTTATGAGTGGCAGTCGGGGACGAGCGATGGTATTTTCCTACCAATCTATCCCCCTAGGAGCATGCGCGTACTACTTTGTTTCGATAACTAATAGTTTTTTTGCAATAAGTATGTGAGTTCTTTATGACTAATGTTGAGTCCATGGATTATACGCACTCTCACCCTTCCACCATTGCTAGCCTCTCTAGTACCGCGCAACTTTCACCGGTACCATAAACCCACCATATACCTTCCTCAAAACAGCCACCATACCTACCTATTATGGCATTTCCATAGCCATTCCGAGATATATTGCCATGCAAATTTCCACCATTCCGTTTATTATGACACGCTCCATCATTGTCATATTGCTATGCATGATCATGTAGTTGACATTGTATTTGTGGCAAAGCCACCGTTCATAATTCTTTCATACATGTCACTCATGCATCATTGCACATCCCGGTACACTGCCGGAGGCATTCATATAGAGTCATATTTTGTTCTAAGAATCGAGTTGTAATTTTTGAGTTGTAAGTAAATAAAAGTGTGATGATCATCATTATTAGAGCATTGTCCCAGGGAGGAAAGGATGATGGAGACTATGATTCCCCCAAAAGTCGGGATGAGACTCCGGACAAAAATAAATAAATAAAAGAGGTCAAAGAAGCCCAAATAAAAAAAGAGAAAAGATGCCATAAAAAAGAGAAGGCCCAACAAAAAAATATAATAATAAAAAATAAGAGAAAAAGAGAGAAGGGGCAATGCTACTATCCTTTTACCACACTTGTGCTTGAAAGTAGCACCATGATCTTCATGATAGAGAGTCTCCTATGTTGTCACTTTCATATACTAGTGGGAATCTTTCATCTTAGAACTTGGCTTGTATATTCCAATGATGGTTTTCCTCAAACTGTCCTAGGTCTTCGTGAGCAAGCAAGTTGGATGCACACCCACTAGTTTCTTTTGTTGAGCTTTCATACACTTATAGCTCTAGTGCATCCGTTGCATGGCAATCCCTACTCACTCACGTTGATATCTATTGATGGGCATTTCCATAGCCCGTTAATACGGCTAGTTGATGTGAGACTATCTTCTCCCTTTTCGTCTTCTCCACAACCACCCTTCTATTCCACCTATAGTGCTATATCCATGGCTCACGCTCATGTATTGCGTGAAGATTGAAAAAGTTTGAGAACATCAAAAGTATGAAACAATTGCTTGGCTTGTCATCGGGGTTGTGCATGATTTAAATATTTTGTGTGGTGAAGATGGAGCATAGCCAGACTATATGATTTTGTAGGGATAGCTTTCTTTGGCCATGTTATTTTGAGAAGACATGATTGCTTAGTTAGTATGCTTGAAGTATTATTGTTTTTATGTCAATATTAAACTTTTGTCGTGAATCTTATGGATCTGAATATTCATGCCACAATTAAGAAGAATTGCATTGAAATTATGCGAAGTAGCACTCCGCATCAAAAATTCTGTTTTTATCATTTTTGGGACTAACCTATTAACCCAGAGCCCAGTGCCAGTTTCTGTTTTTACCTTGTTTTAGGGTTCCGAAGAAAAGGAAAATCAAACGGAGTCCAATTGACCTGAAACTTCACGGAACTCATTTTTGGAAGGAAAGAAGCCTAGAAGACTTCAAGTGCACATAAGGGAAGCTTCGAGGAGGCCACGAGGTAGGAGGGCATATATATCTTCGTGCCCCCCTGACGTACTTCTTCCGCCTATATATATCTCCATATACCCTAAAACTTCCAGAGAGCACAATAGATCATTAGTTCTGCCGCCAGAAGCCTCTGTAGCCACCGAAAACCAATCTAGACCTGTTCCGGTACCCTGCCGGAGGGGGCAATCCCTCTCCGGTGGCCATCTTCATCATCCCGGTGCTCTCCATGACGAGGAGGGAGTAGTTCTCCCTCGGGGCTGAGGGTATGTACCAGTAGCTATATGTTTGACCTCTCTCTCTCTCTCGTGTTCTTGAGGTGATACGATCTTGATGTATCGCGAGCTTTGCTATTATAGTTGGATCCTATGATGTTTTCTCCCCCCTCTACTCTCTTGTAATGAATTGAGTTTCCCCTTTGAAGTTATCTTATCGGATTGAGTCTTTAAAGATTTGAGAACACTTGATGTATGTCTTGCATGCGTATCTGTGGTGACAATGGGATATCATGTGATTCACTTGATGTATGTTTTGGTGATCAACTTGCGGGTTCCGCCCATGAACCTATGCATGGGGGTTGGCACACATTTTCGTCGTGATTCTCCGGTAGAAACTTTGGGGCACTCTTTGAGGTTCTATGTGTTGGTTGAATAGATGAATCTGAGATTGTGTGATGCATATCGTATAATCATACCCACGGATACTTGAGGTGACATTGGAGTATCTAGGTGACATTAGGGTTTTGGTTGATTTGTGTCTTAAGGTGTTATTCTAGTACGAACTCTAGGGCTGTTTGTGACACTTATAGGAATAGCCCAACTGATTGATTGGAAAGAACAACTTTGAGGTGGTTTCGTACCCTACCATAATCTCTTCGTTCGTTCTCCGCTATTAGTGACTTTGGAGTGACTCTTTGTTGCATGTTGAGGGATAGTTATATGATCCAATTATGTTATTATTGTTGAGAGGACTTGCACTAGTGAAAATATGAACTCTAGGCCTTGTTTCCTAGCATTGCAATACCGTTTACGCTCACTTTTATCATTAGTTACCTTGCTGTTTTTATAATTTCAGATTACAAAAACCTTTATCTACTATCCGTATACCACTTGTATCACCATCTCTTCGCCGAACTAGTGCACCTATACAATTTACCATTGTATTGGGTGTGTTGGGGACACAAGAGACTCTTTGTTATTTGGTTGCAGGGTTGCTTGAGAGAGACCATCTTCATCCTATGCCTCCTACGGATTGATAAACCTTAGGTCATCCACTTGAGAGAAATTTGCTACTGTCCTACAAACCTCTGCACTTGGAGGCCCAACAACGTCTACAAGAAGAAGGTTGTGTAGTAGACATCATCAAGCTGCAAAGATTGTATCATGGTTTGTTTGATCACAAGAGAAATTGCAAGAAATTAAATAGGTGTTTCGTCTGTAGCGCTTTGGAAGTCACTCTGGCCTGGCGCTACTTGGTACTTAACAAAAGTGCAATGATGCAACAAGTGGCCCAATCTTTATTGTGCTAAGAACAAGTTGGTTGTTTAATATAAGGATCAAATCGCTCTCGAGGGCTGATAACCCACAAGTATAGGGGATCGAAACAGTTTTCAAGGGTAGAGTATTCAACCCAAATTTATTGATTCGACACAAGGGAAGTCAAAGAATATTCTCAAGTATTAACAGTTGAGTTGTCAATTCAAGCGCACCTGAAAGACTTAATATCTGCAGCAAAGTATTTAGTAGTAAAGTAATATGATAGTAATGGTAACGGTGGCAAAAGTAATAGTATTGGTTTTGCAGTGATTGTAACAGTGGCAACGGAAAAGTAACTAAGCAAAGGTCAATATGTGAAAAGCTCGTGGGCATTGGATTAGTGATGGATAATTATGTCGGATGCGATTCCTCATGCAACAGTTATAACATAGGGTGACACAGAACTAGCTCCAGTTCATCAATGTAATGTAGGCATGCATTCTGAATATAGTCATACGTGCTTATGGAAAAGAACTCGCATGACATCTTTTGTCCTACCCTCCCGTGGCAGCGGGGTCCTATTGGAAACTAAGGGATATTAGGCCTCCTTTTAATAGAATACCGGAACAAAGCGTTAATGATACGTCTCCAATGTATCTACTTTTCCAAACACTTTTGCCCTTGTTTTGGACTCTAACTTGTATGATTTGAATGGAACTAACCCGGACTGACGCTGTTTTCAGCAGAATTGCCATGATGTTGTTTTTTGTGCAGAAAACAAAAGTTCTCAGAATGACCTGAAACTCCATGGAATATCTTACAATAAATAATAAAAAATCCTCGCCAAAGATGAAGACCTGGGGCCCCACACCCTTCTCACGAGGGTGGGGGTGCCCCCCCTAGGGCGCGCCCCTACCTCGTGGGCCCCCTAGAGACCCCCCGACTCCAACTCCAACTCTATATAACTGCTTTCAGGGAGAAAAAATAGGAGAGAAGAAATCATCGTGTTTTATGATACGGAGCCGCCGCCAAGCCCTAAAACCTCTCGAGAGGGCTGATCTAGAGTCCGTTCGGGGCTCCAGAGAGGAGGATTCATCGCCGTCGTCATCATCAACCATCCTCCATCACCAATTTCATGATGCTCACCGCCGTGCGTGAGTAATTCCATCGTAGGCTTCCTGGACGATGATGGGTTGCATGAGATTCACCATGTAATCAAGTTAGTTTTGTTAGGGTTTGATCCCTAGTATCCACTATGTTCTGAGATTGATGTTGCTATGACTTTGCTATGCTTAATGCTTGTCACTAGGGCCCGAGTGCCATGATTTCAGATCTGAACCTATTATGTTTTCATCAATATATGAGAGTTCTAGATCCTATCTTGCAAGTCAGTCACCTATTATGTGTTATGATCCGTTAACCCCGAAGTGACAATAATCGGGATACTTACCGGTGATGACCGTAGTTTGAGGAATTCATATATTCACTATGTGCTAATGCTTTGTTCCGGTTCTCTATTAAAAGGAGGCCTTAACATCCCTTAGTTTCCATTAGGACCCCGCTGCCACGGGAGGGTAGGACAAAAGATGTCATGCAAGTTCTTTTCCATAAGCACGTATGACTATATTCGGAATACATGCCTACATTACATTGACGAACTGGAGCTAGTTCTATGTCACCCTATGTTATGATTGTTACATGATGAACCGCATCCGGCATAATTATCCATCATTGATCCGATGCCTACAAGCTTTCCATATACTGGTTTACGCTTATTTACTTTCCCGTTGCTATTATTACAATCACTACAAAATAAGAAAAACATTACTTTGCTTTCATTACTCTTTTGTTAACGTTACCATTACTATCGTATTACTTTGCTACTAAACACTTTGCTGCAGATACTAAGTTTCCAGGTGTGGTTGAATTGACAACTCAGCTGCTAATACTTGAGAATATTCTTTGGCTCCCCTTGTGTCGAATCAATAAATTTGGGTTGAATACTCTACCCTCGAAAGCTGTTGCGATCCCCTATACTTGTGGGTTATCAAGACTAATTTCTGGCGCCGTTGCCGGGGAGCATAGCTCTATTCTTTGAGTCACCTGGGATTTATATCTGCTGGACACTATGAAGAACTTGAAAGACGCCAAAACCAAGATCTATCCCTCAACTACGAGGGGAGGTAAGGAACTGCCATCTAGCTCTGCACTTGATTCACCTTCTGTTTTGAGTAAGCTTGCGACACCTACACCCGCTTCTGCTATTCGTTCTGATATGTCGCACGTTATTGATGATGCTACTTCTGCTATACATGATACTTATGATGAAACTACCTCTATGCATGATACTACTATGCCACTTAGTGATTTTCTCGAGGAACGACTCGCTAGGGCTAGAGAGATTGAAAATATTGAATCTGATTATGAAGATGAAAGTGATGATGAAGAATCACTTGTTATTCTTGAGGGTTATTTATTTGATCAAGATGCTTCTTTAGCTATTTTAGCTTGCAAAGATAGAAATGAACTCAAAAGGTTATTAGCTAAATGGAATAAGCAATCTCTAAATGCTAGGGTGAGACCTGACCCTGCTTTTGCTACTTCACCTATCTGTGTTGCTGATAAGGATTATGAATTCTCTGTTGATCCTGATATAATTACTTTGGTTGAATCTGATCCTTTTCATGGCTGTGAATCTGAAACTGTTGTGGCACATCTTACTAAATTAAATGATATAGCCACCATGTTCACTAATGATGAGAGAACTTGTTACTTTTATATCCTTAAAATATTTCCGTTCTCATTAAAGGGTGATGCTAAGATATGGTTTAATTCTCTTGACCCTGGTTGTGTGCGTAGTCCCCAAGATATGATTTACTACTTCTCTGCAAAATATTTCCCTGCTCATAAGAAACAAGCTGCTTTAAAGGAAATATACAACTTTGTGCAAATTAAAGAAGAGAGTCTCCCACAAGCTTGGGGGAGGCTTCTCAAGTTACTTAATTCTTTGCCTGATCATCCTCTAAAGAAAATGAAATACTTGATATCTTTTACAATGGAATAACCGATGCTTCCAGAGATTACCTGGATAGTTGTGCTGGTTCTCTTTTCAGGGGAAGAACACCAGATGAAGCTGAAATCTTATTGAATAATATGTTGACAAATGAAAATAATTGGGCACCTCCTGAGCCAGCTCGTGAGCTAGCTCCTGCTCCAATTAATGATCCTATTCCTAAACCAACTCCAAAGAACAGGGGTATTCTATTTCTCAGTCCTGAAGATATGCAAGAGGCAAAGAAATCTATGAAAGAAAAAGGTATTAAAGCTAAAGATATTAAGAATTTACCTCCTATTGAAGAAATACATGGTCTTAATTTACCGCCTGTTGAAGAAACATATGATCTTAATCCTTTATTTATTGAAGAACCTCCAGACCCCGATAACCCGACACATGTAGTAAAGGTAAATTCTCTCTATAGATATGATAAAGCTGAAATCCCTCCTACTAAAATTGCTAGACAATGCTTGGATGAGTTTGATAATTTTATGTTTAAGCAAGAAGACTTCAATGCTTATTTTGGTAGACAATTAAAACAAGATGCTGATATGATTAAATACTTGGGTGATTATATGGCTAATATTAGAGGTGAACTTAAACTTGTTAGCAAACATGCCTCCACGGTTACCACTCAAGTAGAACAAGTACTTAAAGCTCAAAAAGAATTGCTCAATGAGATGAATAGTAAGAAAAATGATTATGTTGTTAAATTGGCTACTAGAACTGGTATAATGACTCGGGAACCTTTGTATCGTAAGGCCATCTTAAGAGAATTGAGCAAGATTCTCAGAGAAATAAAATTGATACACCTAGTTCTTCTAAAAAGAAGAAAAAGAAAAATGATAGAACTGTGCAAACTTCTAGTGAACCTATTGCTGAACCACCTGATAATCCAAATGACATTTCTATTTTTGATGCTGAAACTCAATCTGGCAATGAACATGAACCTAATGAAAATGGTAATGATGATGTTCATAATGATGCTCAACCTAGTAATGATAATGATGTAGAAATTGAACCTACTGTTGATCTTGATAACCCACAATCAAAGAATCAACGTTATGATAAGAAAGACTTTGTTGCTAGGAAACATGGTAAAGAAAGAGAGCCTTGGGTTCAGAAACCCATGCCTTTTCCTCCCAAACCATCCAAGAAAAAGGATGATGAGGATTTTGAGCACTTTGCTGAAATGATTAGACCTATCTTTTTGCGTATGCGATTAACTGATATACTCAAAACCAATCCTTATTCCAAGTACATGAAAGATATTATTACAAATAAAAGAAAGATACCGAAAGCTGAAATTTCCACCATGCTTGCTAATTATACTTTTAAGGGTGGAATACCAAAGAAACTTGGAGATCCAGGAGTACCTACTATACCATGCTCCATTAAAAGAAACTATGTTAAAACTGCTTTATGTGATCTTGGAGCCAATGTCAGTGTTATGCCTCTCTCTTTATATCGTAGACTTGATTTGAATAAGTTGACACCTACTGAAATATCTTTACAAATGGTTGATAAATCAACTGCTATACCTATCGGTATTTGTGAGGATGTGCCTGTGGTAGTTGCAAACGTTACTATTTTAACGGACTTTGTTATTCTTGATATTCCTGAGGACGATAGTATGTCTATTATTCTTGGAAGACCTTTTCTTAATATTGCATGGGCTGTTATTGATTGCACTAAAGGCAATGTCACTTTTCATGTTAACAGTAATGAGCATACGGTACACTTTCCGAGGAAACAACCTCAAGTTCATAGTATCAATTCTATCGGAAAAATTCCATCGATTATATTTGGAGGTTTTGAATTTCCTCTTCCTACTGTCAAGAAGAAATATGATATACTTATTATTGGGGATGTGCATATCCCCGTTGAGGTAACCTAGTGTTATTCTAAATTTCTCCGGTTTCATGTTAATCAGAATGAGTTTGTTAACAAGACTTGATCAACCTTGTTAGTGGATTCCTTTTGACGAGCATGAGATGGATGAAACTAGAAGCACAACCTTCTGTACCCTCTCTATACTTTCTATTATTTAGTTGAAATAAAGTGAAAATAAATAATTTTCTGTCTGTTATCTGATTATCCGTGCAATATAAAAATACCTCGAAAATAAAAGTTCTCCAAATGCCCTGAAAATTAAATATGATTTTTTATATAATATTTGAGGATTTATGGAACAAAATACACGCCAGGGGGGCCAACCACCTTGCCACGAGGGTGGAGGGCGCGCCCACCCCCCCTAGGGCGCGCCCCCTGCCTTGTGGGTCCACGGTGGCCCTCCTCCACTTATTATTTCAGCCACACACTTCATCTTCCTCCCCCAAACACGAAAAACCAGCTCAAACCCGAGTCCAAGCTCGTTTTGCTGCCATTTTCGATCTCCTTGCTCAAAGCACCTCTCACAAAACTGCTTGGAGAGATTGTTCCTTGGTATGTGACTCCTCCATTGGTCCAATTAGTTTTTGTTCTAGTGCTTTATTCAGTGCAAATTTTTGCTGCTTAGGTGACCCTGTTCTTGAGCTTGCATGTCAAATTTATATGGTCAAAAGTAGTTCTGATGCATGATATAGGCCCTAGGCACTTGTAGGAGTAGTTGCTATCAATATTATTGAGTTTGGTTTACTTTTATTTTGAAGTTACTAAATTTTTTTAGAATTTTTCAGAGGAAGAAATATGTTTAGGAAAATGTTCCAAGGTGGTTCTTCAAGGAAGCAAGGACCCAGGCTTGCAATGCGTGACGCTGACGAAGAGCCACCAAGAGACGCTCCAGTGCGTCCTTGTGAGTGGCCTTCTGAAAATTTTATGGATCGTGCAGGAATTAAAGAAGAATTTAACGCATATTTGCGTAATGCCGGTCTTGAGGACTTTGAGGCAGACAAATGCCCTCAGTATCATGAGCTCACAAGCTCTTTTGTGAGGAGGTTTGAGTATTCATCTTCGCGTAATTCTCCTTCAGTCATGTTTGATCTTTATGACAAATCTTATACCATGGACTTAGAGGATTTCACTTTTGCTTGCAAACTTCCACAATGGGGTAGTGTTAGGGATCCCCCTAAATATGAATTTAGAAACTTTCTTGCTAGTATAACTGTAGGGAATCTAGAGATATAACACAAGCTACCATAGGGAGCATTCACTTTCCTGCTATACATTATTTTGCTCTCTTCATAGGTAGGTGCATAAATGCTAAGGATGAAGCATGTCACATGTGTGTCCCTGACCTTAGCATTCTCAGGAGTGCTGTGTCAGGAGACCAATCTTATCATATGGGAGCCATTGTAGCCCGTAGGTTGCATCATAATAGACATAATGGAGATTTCTTTGGAGGAATTTATGCAACCCGCTTAGAAAAATTTCTTGAGATAGACGTTCATGAAGGAGACATGGAGTTGCCTCCTGCTTATTTAGATTTTGATTCTATGGTTTCCCACCATTTTGTCGAGAGGAGCGAATCGCCTCTCCAGTACCGACTAATCTTTGACAGACGCCGTGCCGTCCATATTACTCTCCCTGCTCCTACTTTCTTTGATTATCAGGCAAGAGGAGGATATACTATTACCAGAGAGGAGGCAGATGAGTAGGAGAGGAGAGCGGAGGCCGCTCGTCGCCACACTGCAGCTCAGGAGGCGATAGCCGCTACATCGCAGTACGACCCCAACAACTATTATTATGGATATCCGCCAGGCCAGCCGTGGCCATAGACCAACTTAGGCCAAAAGCCTAAGCTTGGGGGAGTACGTATTTCTCACAGACATTACATTTATGTTCACACACACTCATTGCTAGATGTCGGTGCTCATACTTTTTCATTGTATCATCCATGCTAGTTTATTTTCCTTTTTATGCTTTCTTCTTGTGTGTTTAATAAACCTTAAGAAAAACAAAAAAAAATAGTTGTAGCTTTTAATTAATTTACTTTCCATGCTTGTAGTAGTAATTAAAAAGAAAACCCAAAAATATTTCTTGTTCTTCTTTTGCTTGTTGGGAGCTTTCCCGTGTAAATAGTTTTATTTCTTTTCTTTCTTTGGGAGTTAGTAGGAGAAGACCATAATTAAATTGTTGAAGTGGCTCTTATATGCATTATTGTTTACCTGACAAAAGAGCCCATATTGCTTTGGCTTCTCCTGTTTATTGAATGCTCGCAGATTCCAGCTTAGTCCAATGCACGTGCACTCTTATTATTTGTGACGCCCGGATAATTAAGCTACAGTGATTCCCCGCTAATGATGCCACGTCACCACGGTTACTGTGATAAACTCTCGATAGTTCAGAACCGAAACAAATTCAAAATTTAAATAAAAGAAAACAATAAAAGTTTTCAAAATTAAGACAAAAATGTTCGGTGGTTGCCAAATAATACATAGGTAGTTATGGTGAAGAAACCACACTTTTATAAAATGTTTAAATAATCTAAAATGAATAAAACAGTAGCAAAACCGATATTTAAATGATTTTATAAATAAATAAAATACTAAACTAAACTGTCTTGGAAAAAAAAACCTTTTGTGGCAGTGGGTTTCATGGTATTACTAATTTAGGGATCATTTTAAATTTTAAGTAAAAAGTAAACTTAAAAGAAAGTAAAATAAAAACAAAAAGAAAATAAATAAAAAGAAAACAAAACACAAAAACAGAAAAGAGAAATAACAAAAAAAAGGAAAAGAACCCCCCCCCCCAGGCCAGCTGGGCCTTGGCCCAACCAGCTGGCCACCAGGCCGACTAGGCCGGCCCGTCCCCACTCCCCCATAACCCCCTCCACTCCTAACCCTAGGCACCGACACCCCCACTCCCCACCACTCGCGCCCCCACTCCCCCTCTCCCCGATCCAATCGGGATCGGGCTTGAACGCCCGCCGCCCCGGCGCGACCCCCCCTTCCGACCTCGCCTCTTCCCCCCGACGGCAGCTGACGCCCCGTCGCCGCGTCGCCGCTCGCCGTCGACCGCGCCCCACCGACCGCCACCACCTCGACCCCGCGCCCCCTCTCCTTCCACGCGGCGCCGCCCGAACCGAAGCCGCTCGTCGTCCCGACCCCATCGCTCGCGCCGTCGCCGTCGCCGGATCGCCGGCGTCACCTCGCCCCGACGCCCGTCCCCGCGCCGCCTTGTCGCCCTCCACCCCGGATCTGGAACTGGGGCTCGGCCTCGACGCCGCCGCCGCTCGGCCCCCCCCCTCGCCGGAACCACGACGCCGCCGGACTGCTTCCCCGTCCGTTCCCCGCCGGCTTCCTCGCGCCTCGTCGATGAACCCCTGCACCGGGGGTATGACCCCATCTCCCCCTACCCCTTCCCCTACACTGTCTGCGCCGATGCCGCTTCGCCTGGCTGGCCGCGTCCGCCAGCGGCTCCACCCCGTTCCCTCCGCCCCGTCGCGCCTTCCCGGCCGGCCGTGGCCACCGACCGCGCTGCTAGCCGCGCCAGGCGCCAGGGCCGCGCCCTCACTCCCCGCACCCGCCTCACCTTCGCTCCGGCGCACCCACGCGCCCGTCCCGTCGCCTCGGGTCCGCTCCGATGGGCACCCGCTCGGGTGACATCCGCACCCGAGCGCCCGAACCCGATAGGCCCCTATGGGCCTATGACAGATGGGCCCCATGCCCATAACGTTTAAAAAAAAAGGAATTAAAAATAAAAATAAAAAAAATAAAAAAATGATTTAATAAAATTAATTATTAATTAATTAATCATCTAATGAATTAATTAAGTTAATTAATCCGGTTTAATTAATTTAATTAACTAGTTAGGTTAATTAAATAGTAATTAAATTAACTAATCTGTGATTAGCCTAAACAGTCTATGACCAGTGGGTCCCACCTGTCAGGTTGACCAAGTCAACCCTGTTGACTGCTGACGTCAGCATGACATCATGCTGACGTCATAAATTCATTTTCGAATTAAATAATTAATTAATTAAATTCCAGAAATTAATATAATCTTTAGAAAATCATATCTTTTAATCCGTAACTCGGATTAAAATATTTTCAACATGAAAGTTGCTCAGAGCGACGAGACGATTCCGGATACGCAGTCCGTTCGTCCACCACACGCCTCTAACCTATCGAACCTGCAAACTTTCCTCTCCGGTTCATCTGCCTGACAGACGTCCGGAACCGGGAAAACTTCCCCGGATGTTTTCCCCCCTAACCAGTACCCCCTCATACCACGTTAGGGCACGCCTAGCATCGCTTCTTGACATGTCATGCATCGATATGCATCTGTTTGCTTGTATTCATTGTTTCTTCCCCCTCTTCTCTCCGGTAGACTACGAGACCGACGCTGCTGCTGACCAGTTCGACTACGGAGTTGACGACCCCTCTCTCTTGCCAGAGCAACCAGGCAAGCCCCCCCCCCCTTGATCACCAGATATCGCCTATTCTTCTCTATACTGCTTGCATTAGAGTAGTGTAGCATGTTACTGCTTTCTGTTGTACCTATTCTGATGCATAGCCTGACATTGATGCTACACCTGTTGATACCTTACCTGCAATCCTAAATGCTTAGTATAGGATGCTAGTTTATCATCATTGGCCCTACATTCTTGTCAGTCTGCCTTGCTATACTATCGGGCCGTGATCACCTGGGAGGTGATCACGGGTATATACTATACATACATACATACTATACAGATGGTGACTAAAGTCGGGTCAGCTCGAAGAGTACCCGCGAGTGATTCACGGATTGGGGGCTGAAAGGACCTTTGTCCCGACGGCCCTCTGTGTGGATCTTTGTGGCGGAGCGACAGGGCAGGTTGAGACCGCCTAGGAGACAGGTGGGCCTGGCCCTGTTCGGCGTTCGCGGATACTTAACACGCTTAACGAGATCTTGGTATTTGATCTGAGTCTGGCTACGAGCCTATACGCACTAACCATCTACGTGGGAGTAGTTATGGGTATCCCGACGTCGTGGTATCAGCCGAAGCACTTCAGACGTCAGCGACGGAGCGGCGCGCGCCGAATTGGACTGGAACGCCACTAGGCTAGGTCTGCTTTCGGCCGCCCTCGCAACGTGCAGGTGTGCTATGGGCGATGGGCCCAGACCCCTGTGCGCTTAGGTTTAGACCGGCGTGCTGGCCTCTCTGTTTTGCCTAGGTGGGGCTGCGACGTGTTGATCTTCCGAGGCCGGGCATGACCCAGGAAAGTGTGTCCGGCCAAATGGGATCGAGCGTGTTGGGCTATGTGGTGCACCCCTGCAGGGAAGTTAATCTATTCGAATAGCCGTGATCTTCGGTAACAGGACGACTTGGAGTTGTACCTTGACCTTATGACAACTAGAACCGGATACTTAATAAAACACACCCTTCCAAGTTCCACAGACAACCCGGTGATCGCTTTTCCGCAGGGCAACGAGGAGAGGATCGCCGGGTAGGATTATGCTATGCTGCTTGGAGATACTACTTGGAGGTGCTACTTGGAGGACTACAATCTACTCTCTTCTATATGCTGCAAGACGGAGGCTGCCAGAAGCGTAGTCTTCGACAGGATTAGCTATCCCCCTCTTATTCTGGCATTCTGCAGTTCAGTCCACTGATATGGCCCTTTACACATATACCCATGCATATGTAGTGTAGCTCCTTGCTTGCGAGTACTTTGGATGAGTACTCACGGTTGCTTTCTCCCCCCTTTTTTCCCCCTTTCCTTCTTCCTGGTTGTCGCAACCAGATGCTGGAGTCCAGGAGCCAGACGCCACCGTCGACGACGACCCCTACTACACCGGAGGTGCCTCCTACTACGTGCTGCCCGCTGACGACGACCTGGAGTAGTTTAGGAGGATCCCAGGCAGGAGGCCTGCGCCTCTTTCGATCTGTATCCCAGTTTGTGCTAGCCTTCTTAAGGCAACTTGTTTAACTTATGTCTGTACTCAGATATTGTTGCTTCCGCTGACTCGTCTATGATCGAGCACTTGTATTCGAGCCCTCGAGGCCCCTGGCTTGTATTATGATGCTTGTATGACTTATTTTATTTGTAGAGTTGTGTTGTGATATCTTCCCGTGAGTCCCTGATCTTGATCGTACACATTTGCGTGCATGATTAGTGTACGATTGAATCGGGGGCGTCACAAGTTGGTATCAGAGCCGACTGCCTGTAGGAATCCCCTTCCAACTCCTTGGCCGAAGTCGAGTCTAGACTTTACAAAACTTTTACTAACATGGCTGTGCGGCCCATGGGCCCACGTCGCCATTGGGTGGTATTAGGATCTTTTACTCCTCGACCTTTACTTTGGGATTCTGAACTCTCTTCTATTCGGGTTAAACGATTTTGCTAAAACAAAACTAACTTTAGGTTCTCGCAAGTACTTTTTCCCGGAGAGCCCCTCACTTCAGATGATCGCCTGCTACACCAGAAGATTTCGAAGATACTCTACGATGTGCTCTCGAGACTATGTGCCATCGCTTTTGCAATTCACTTCCATCGATAAATCCCTATGGATAACTACTTACGCCTATCGTCATATTGTCATCCCCAGTTGCTCTTGTTATTACAAGATGTCCTGAAATACTCTTCGATATTCCGAGAATTCTTACGCTTACTGCCCTGCAGTTCCTTGCTGCATGAATACCCCTACGGATAATTACTCGTGCTTGCCGAGTATCCGCTCATCCCCAGTTGTTCTTGTGTTTCACAAAAGTCTTCAAAATAATATTCGATCTTCTGAAAATCCTCTGGAGCCTTTGGCTCTTGAAATTCTTGCTTGCTTGCATTATGGTTAATCCCATAAGTCTCGTAGTCTTAATGACATTCCTTGTCATTATCATTTTGAGTCTGTTGACTCAATGTGTTTGCGAATACACGCAATCATCATTGATCCTTATAAATTACTTTTCCGGCTGAGCTTCCATTCTTTTAACTGGAATTGGTTCTCGACCAATCCAATTGTCGTTGATTATACCCTAAGGCTATTCAACTTATCCATCCCTAATCAGAGCATTGCTTCTGCTCCCTTGACTTGGAAATCATATTCCTTTGCATTTGACAATTGAGTTAGTCAGTTGTTTCTATAATTTGATCTCCTTGCATTCTTCTTCCACTAGTTGAGTACCGATGCTCATGTCAGATCCCTGGTGGACCACCAGATCCTTTGTTGGATTTTATTTGACAACGCCCTTCATATTCAATAAACTTGTGAGCCTTTTCTCGGATACATAATGCATTTGGTAAATTGTATCGTCTGCTTTCTCAACCATGCTCTGCCTTCGAGCTTGAGTTAATTACTTCTAAAAGATTCTGGTATAGGATTCTAAGATGCCCCGATGGGTTGAACGTATACCTTCCTTAATTTGTGTGAACCCAAGAGTTTTCATGGGTCATAACGTTCCGGTATTCCGCAAGTTAAACTTTCAAACTCTAAACATTCTTAACTTAGAGTAGTAAATGAGAAGTTGTGTATTGGAGAAGTGGGAGTCGACCTTGAACCTTGCGTTCATGCCCATGGACACGATGCTAATCTTATCATGGGTGCTCCTCTTAAACCCTCTTTGGTATAAGTTCTTATATCTAGGATTCGGCCTTTTGGAATCGTGGTTCCGGCCATGTTCTCCTTTTTAATACCGTTTCTTGGACAAGTTGAAGTACTTGTCTTCTGCAGATCATTGCACCTGTCCAACCTTTACTTTGCTCTACTGTTGAGTATTAAGCTCTGGTATATTAAGAATATCATGGAACTGCATAACTTATTATGGGTTCTTCATCAACTATTAATTCTCACTGATTCCAATTTTCTCGGGTTCTGGGTTGTCGTCAATCGAGAACACCGATTCCACATTTCGGTTCGATAACCCTAAGTAATTTTTGTTGCCTATGAGTTTAATATTCCTTCCCATCATTCCTAGCCTGTTTGGCTATATCTTTATCGTGATGGTTTTAACTGTGTTACCCGGCCCTTCTTCTCGGAGCACAATTTTCGACGATGAACTAACCTTACGTCGATCCTCATCGTCATATCATTTCGCCCTAAACAACAAGCTTGAGTTCGAGTTCGTGTCGTAACTGTGGTTCCAATAACCTCTTGCTTCATCATTCCTTTGACTGGATGTCGTCGCTGATTGACTACATCTGCATGAAATCTCTCGAGAATTGTGTCGTGATCATCATCAACCTTATGAGCTCTTCCAGGAATTCAATTGAATTCATGATGGGTAATACCATCCTTGCCCCTCGATGATTCCTGTTCTCATCGACCACTTTATTGCCTTCCGTTCAACACAACTTGTTCGTGTTTGGTGTAAACCTTGAGATCACTGCTACCCAGCAGTTGATCTTCCTTACCTCGGAAGTATTACCATCTCTTTTTGTCAAGAATGTGGTGAGAATTTCACCACCTCTTAATAATTCTTGATATCATAATACTTCTTGCCATCTTCGTTCATTCCTTGGTCCCCGTATTGTTTTCAACCGGAATACCGACAATGGAGCTATGACGTGTGAATTCAAAACTTCTAACAACCCTATTGCTTTGAAGTGAATGGGCGATAGTTCATTCTAAGTCCTTCGCTAATTGAATCACCATTCTGACATTGGTCGTGCAACCCAACCCATATTTCGGGCGCACCTTTCAACCAATGTTTAATTGTGTATGTTTTCCTCGAGCATACTTCCTTATATCATTTGATCTGACAAATGTTATCTCCCTGTTCACTTAATGGTGGAAATCCATCTTTTGGGAATCTCGGTGAGTTGCCGTTGAGTTCACCAGACACCTCCTTGTCCTCTCCTTGGGTTAATGATGGACTCTTGTTAACGGAAATCACTTCATAGTTCATTTCCCCGAGAATCCTACAATGTCATCTCGTCAATTTGCGTTGCACCTTTTCTTCTCAGGTATCCTGACACCAACCGGATCTGAATCTCGGTCAGATATGATGATTGGGACATATCTCCAAGAGTTGTAACATTGATCTCTACGTGACCCGGTAACATGATGTCATGCCTAGCACCCCCCCCCCCTGGGTGGAGGACCTATCGTTATAATTCCTTTTGCAAGGACAACCATTCTTCATGGAGGAAATTGTAAGACTTATTCTACAAGTTATTCCTGATGGATCCTTCGTGTTTCCAAAGTCTGATCTTCACCTGAAGACCATGTCAATGCTATCTCGAAGCATGTCAATGGTACACCGATTTTCAACAGGAACATTTGAAGCACGATGCTAAATTTTGTTTATCATTTATCCTAACACCGTTGTATGGGTAATATCATGAGATTCCTCCCCCCCTTACCTAAATGGTTGTCTACCTTATATCCTGTCATGGATATCTTGTTCTGCTTGTCCTTGGGAAGGAAATAACCCTGAAATAGGTGTATAAACATATTTTCCATTCCATTGTTCTATTTGATCTGATGATCACCTTTTCCTTTCCATTGTTTTGTTTAACCTTTCTTGTGATCTATATGATCTAAGCAGTAATGTTCTCCTGCTTATGTAAACACCTCGGTGTACAACTCTGTCAGCAAGACCCTGTTACTATTGTTGAAAACATTCCGGTAACCACCGATGGACGAGAACTTTGCCTATTGGCCCGCCTCGTTCAACGAGCAGGAAAATGGTTCTCTTCGTCCCTCGCCCTTGGTATCGACGTTGTTGCCGACTTAATCGACAGGCTACCCTCTGACATGCCTTGCTTGCATGATCGCGCAAGACGTCTCCGCCTTTCCTATTTTTAACCCACATGGTGGGCCCATAACCCATAGTTCCACAGGATCGAAACCTGACTCTCCTATACACCCTGTTGCCAAAGTTATTCCTATAGCTTGACTTCGTATGTAATTTGCGAGCCACCTTCTTAGTGATCAATTCTGGTATCGGACACAATACTTATTCCCGTTGCTCTGAACCCCATTCACACTCTGTTTCAGGCAATGAACGATTGCCTATCCGCTTGAAACTTCTTATTGCACCGTCTTACTTTGCTCTCGATGTGTTTCATTTGTTCAACTCGAGAGATACTCATATGTTCATACTTGGGAAACCCCCAGAAGATTTTCCCTTGTAACATCCTATCGTTGTAGAGCTGCCCCTTACCTATTCGTAAGTACGATGGAGATCCCGAAGAAAGGATGACAAATTGATCATGGTGACTTGAAGCAGTGAAATGAAGACATCAACGAAAGGGATCAACCTCTTCGAAAGGGAAGCCAAGACCGAGGAGACTCGTTAAGTTTTTCGCTACCAACACCTTCGCCCCTTACTCCACCGCTTAAATCTCGGGACGAGATTTCTTGTAGTGGAGGAGAATTGTGACGCCCAGATAATTAAGCTACAGTGATTCCCCGCTAATGATGCCACGTCACCACGGTTACTGTGATAAACTCTCGATAGTTCAGAACCGAAACAAATTCAAAATTTAAATAAAAGAAAACAATAAAAGTTTTCAAAATTAAGACAAAAATGTTCGGTGGTTGCCAAATAATACATAGGTAGTTATGGTGAAGAAACCACACTTTTATAAAATGTTTAAATAATCTAAAATGAATAAAACAGTAGCAAAACCGATATTTAAATGCTTTTATAAATAAATAAAATACTAAACTAAACTGTCTTGGAAAAAAAAACCTTTTGTGGCAGTGGGTTTCATGGTATTACTAATTTAGGGATCATTTTAAATTTTAAGTAAAAAGTAAACTTAAAAGAAAGTAAAATAAAAACAAAAAGAAAATAAATAAAAAGAAAAGAAAACACAAAAACAGAAAAGAGAAATAACAAAAAAAAGGAAAAGACCCCCCCCCCCAGGCCAACTGGGCCTTGGCCCAACCAGCTGGCCACCAGGCCGACTAGGCCGGCCCGTCCCCACTCCCCCATAACCCCCTCCACTCCTAACCCTAGGCACCGACACCCCCACTCCCCACCACTCGCGCCCCCACTCCCCCTCTCCCCGATCCAATCGGGATCGGGCTTGAACGCCCGCCGCCCCGGCGCGACCCCCCCTTCCGACCTCGCCTCTTCCCCCCGACGGCAGCTGACGCCCCGTCGCCGCGTCGCAGCTCGCCGTCGACCGCGCCCCACCGACCGCCACCACCTCGACCCCGCGCCCCCTCTCCTTCCACGCGGCGCCGCCCGAACCGAAGCCGCTCGTCGTCCCGACCCCATCGCTCGCGCCGTCGCCGTCGCCGGATCGCCGGCGTCACCTCGCCCCGACGCCCGTCCCCGCGCCGCCTTGTCGCCCTCCACCCCGGATCTGGAACTGGGGCTCGGCCTCGACGCCGCCGCCGCTCGGCCCCCCCCCCTCGCCGGAACCACGACGCCGCCGGACTGCTTCCCCGTCCGTTCCCCGCCGGCTTCCTCGCGCCTCGTCGATGAACCCCTGCACCGGGGGTATGACCCCATCTCCCCCTACCCCTTCCCCTACACTGTCTGCGCCGATGCCGCTTCGCCTGGCTGGCCGCGTCCGCCAGCGGCTCCACCCCGTTCCCTCCGCCCCGTCGCGCCTTCCCGGCCGGCCGTGGCCACCGACCGCGCTGCTAGCCGCGCCAGGCGCCAGGGCCGCGCCCTCACTCCCCGCACCCGCCTCACCTTCGCTCCGGCGCACCCACGCGCCCGTCCCGTCGCCTCGGGTCCGCTCCGATGGGCACCCGCTCGGGTGACATCCGCACCCGAGCGCCCGAACCCGATAGGCCCCTATGGGCCTATGACAGATGGGCCCCATGCCCATAACGTTTAAAAAAAAAGGAATTAAAAATAAAAATAAAAAAAAATTAAAAAAATGATTTAATAAAATTAATTATTAATTAATTAATCATCTAATGAATTAATTAAGTTAATTAATCCGGTTTAATTAATTTAATTAACTAGTTAGGTTAATTAAATAGTAATTAAATTAACTAATCTGTGATTAGCCTAAACAGTCTATGACCAGTGGGTCCCACCTGTCAGGTTGACCAAGTCAACCCTGTTGACTGCTGACGTCAGCATGACATCATGCTGATGTCATAAATTCATTTTCGAATTAAATAATTAATTAATTAAATTCCAGAAATTAATATAATCTTTAGAAAATCATATCTTTTAATCCATAACTCGGATTAAAATATTTTCAACATGAAAGTTGCTCAGAGCGACGAGACGATTCCGGATACGCAGTCCGTTCGTCCACCACACGCCTCTAACCTATCGAACCTGCAAACTTTCCTCTCCGGTTCATCTGCCTGACAGACGTCCGGAACCGGGAAAACTTCCCCGGATGTTTTTCCCCCCTAACCAGTACCCCCTCATACCACGTTAGGGCACGCCTAGCATCGCTTCTTGACATGTCATGCATCGATATGCATCTGTTTGCTTGTATTCATTGTTTCTTCCCCCTCTTCTCTCCGGTAGACTACGAGACCGACGCTGCTGCTGACCAGTTCGACTACGGAGTTGACGACCCCTCTCTCTTGCCAGAGCAACCAGGCAAGCCCCCCCCCCTTGATCACCAGATATCGCCTATTCTTCTCTATACTGCTTGCATTAGAGTAGTGTAGCATGTTACTGCTTTCTGTTGTACCTATTCTGATGCATAGCCTGACATTGATGCTACACCTGTTGATACCTTACCTGCAATCCTAAATGCTTAGTATAGGATGCTAGTTTATCATCATTGGCCCTACATTCTTGTCAGTCTGCCTTGCTATACTATCGGGCCGTGATCACCTGGGAGGTGATCACGGGTATATACTATACATACATACATACTATACAGATGGTGACTAAAGTCGGGTCAGCTCGAAGAGTACCCGCGAGTGATTCACGGATTGGGGGCTGAAAGGACCTTTGTCCCGACGGCCCTCTGTGTGGATCTTTGTGGCGGAGCGACAGGGCAGGTTGAGACCGCCTAGGAGAGAGGTGGGCCTGGCCCTGTTCGGCGTTCGCAGACACTTAACACGCTTAACGAGATCTTGGTATTTGATCTGAGTCTGGCTACGAGCCTATACGCACTAACCATCTACGTGGGAGTAGTTATGGGTATCCCGACGTCGTGGTATCAGCCGAAGCACTTCAGACGTCAGCGACGGAGCGGCGCGCGCCGAATTGGACTGGAACGCCACTAGGCTAGGTCTGCTTTCGGCCGCCCTCGCAACGTGCAGGTGTGCTATGGGCGATGGGCCCAGACCCCTGTGCGCTTAGGTTTAGACCGGCGTGCTGGCCTCTCTGTTTTGCCTAGGTGGGGCTGCGACGTGTTGATCTTCCGAGGCCGGGCATGACCCAGGAAAGTGTGTCCGGCCAAATGGGATCGAGCGTGTTGGGCTATGTGGTGCACCCCTGCAGGGAAGTTAATCTATTCGAATAGCCGTGATCTTCGGTAACAGGACGACTTGGAGTTGTACCTTGACCTTATGACAACTAGAACCGGATACTTAATAAAACACACCCTTCCAAGTTCCACAGACAACCCGGTGATCGCTTTTCCGCAGGGCAACGAGGAGAGGATCGCCGGGTAGGATTATGCTATGCTGCTTGGAGATACTACTTGGAGGTGCTACTTGGAGGACTACAATCTACTCTCTTCTATATGCTGCAAGACGGAGGCTGCCAGAAGCGTAGTCTTCGACAGGATTAGCTATCCCCCTCTTATTCTGGCATTCTGCAGTTCAGTCCACTGATATGGCCCTTTACACATATACCCATGCATATGTAGTGTAGCTCCTTGCTTGCGAGTACTTTGGATGAGTACTCACGGTTGCTTTCTCCCCCCTTTTTTCCCCTTTCCTTCTTCCTGGTTGTCGCAACCAGATGCTGGAGTCCAGGAGCCAGACGCCACCGTCGACGACGACCCCTACTACACCGGAGGTGCCTACTACTACGTGCTGCCCGCTGACGACGACCTGGAGTAGTTTAGGAGGATCCCAGGCAGGAGGCCTGCGCCTCTTTCGATCTGTATCCCAGTTTGTGCTAGCCTTCTTAAGGCAACTTGTTTAACTTATGTCTGTACTCAGATATTGTTGCTTCCGCTGACTCGTCTATGATCGAGCACTTGTATTCGAGCCCTCGAGGCCCCTGGCTTGTATTATGATGCTTGTATGACTTATTTTATTTGTAGAGTTGTGTTGTGATATCTTCCCGTGAGTCCCTGATCTTGATCGTACACATTTGCGTGCATGATTAGTGTACGATTGAATCGGGGGCGTCACATTATTATTCACATCGTTTGGTCGTGCAAGTGAAAGGCAATTATGATGATATATGATGGACTGACTGAGATGAGAAAAGCTGGTACGAACTCGACCTCTTTTGTTTCTGTAAATATGATGAGTTCATCGTTCTTGATTCGGCTTGTTATGAATAAACATGTTTGCAATGACAATTAGAGATCATAGTTGCTTGTGCCATGCTTGATTAGCTATAAGTTATAATGGTTTACCTTGCATGCCAACATGCTATTAAAATGGTTATGATGTGGTATGATAGGGTGGTATCCTCCTCTGAATGATTTAAGTGACTTGACTTGGCACATGTTCACGCATGTAGTTGAAACAAATCAACATAGCCTTCATGATATTTATGTTCTTGGTGGATTATATCCTACTCATGCTTGCATCCAATGTTTATTAATTTTAACGCATGTACATGGCTGTTGTCGCTCTCTAGCTGGTCGCTTCCCAGTCTTTTGCTAGCCTTCACCTGTACTAAGCGGGAATACTGCTTGTGCATCCAATCCCTTAAAACCCCAAAGTTATTCCAGATGAGTCCACTATACCTTCCTTTATGCGGTATCTACCTGCCGTTCCAAGTAAATTTGTATGTGCCAAACTCTAAACCTTCAAATAAATATCATGTTTTGTATGCTCGAATAGCTCATGTATCAACTAGGGATGTCTGTATCTTCCCTGTTAGGCGGGTTATTCTCAAAAGGAGTGGACTTCGCTCCTCACTCACGAGATAAATGGTTGGTCACCAGGATGCCCAGTCCCATGCTTTATGCAAACTAAATCAAAATAATTGCAAACAAAACTCCCCCTGGGACCTGATGTATGTTGGAGGCACTCGTTGTTTCGAGCAAGTCATGGATTGATGTTTGTTGGTGGATGGGGAGTATAAACTTTACCATTCTGTTTGGGAACCGCTTATAATGTGTGTAGCATGGAAGATATCACCATCTCTTGGTTGTTATGTTGACAATGAAAGTATACCGCTCAAAATGTTATTCACCTCTATTTCAAAACCGAGCTCTGGCACCTCTACAAATCCCTGCTTCCCTCTGCGAAGGGCCTATCTATTTACTTTTATGTTGAGTCATCACCCTCTTATTAAAAAGCATTAGCTGGAGAGCACAACTGTCATTTGCATTCATTATTGTTAGTTTACATTGGGTGTGACTATGATTGGATCTCTTTTGCCATGAATTACAATGTCTAGTCAGTCCTTGATCTTCAAAGGTGCTCTGCATTTATGTTTTGCGGTCTCAGAAAGGACTAGCGACATACCATCTTGTTATATCATATTATGATTGTTTTGAGAAAGTGTTGTCATCTGAGTTTTATTATTATGGCTCGCTAGTTGATTATGCTATTTATATGAGTAAACATGAGACCTGAGAATTATTGCAAATGTGGTTAGTTATAATCTTTGCTGAAAACTTGAATGCTAGCTTGACATATTTACAACAACAAGAGCAAACAGAGTTTGTAAAAGTTTTTTTTTATTTTCTTTCAGTTTGTCAACTGAATTGCTTGAGGACAAGCAAGGGTTTAAGCTTGGGGGAGTTGATACATCTCCAATGAATCTACTTTTCCAAACACTTTTGCCCTTGTTTTGGACTCTAACTTGTATGATTTGAATGGAACTAACCCGGACTGACGTTGTTTTCAGCAGAATTGCCATGATGTTGTTTTATGTGCAGAAAACAAAAGTTCTCAGAATGACCAAAAACTCAACGGAATATCTTACAATAAATAATAAAAAATCCTCGCCAAAGATGAAGACCAGGGGGCCCACACCCTTCTCACGAGGGTGGGGGGCGCCCCCCCTAGGGCGCGCCCCCTACCTTGTGGGCCCCCTAGAGACCCCCCGACTCCAACTCCAACTCTATATAACTGCTTTCGGGGAGAAAAAAATAGGAAAGAAGAAATCATCACGTTTTACGATACGGAGCCGCCGCCAAGCCCTAAAACCTCTTGGGAGGGTTGATCTGGAGTCCGTTCGGGGCTCCGAAGAGGGGGATTCGTTGCCGTCGTCATCATCAACCATCCTCCATCACCAATTTTATGATGCTCACAGTCGTGCGTGAGTAATTCCATCGTAGGCTTGCTGGACGGTGATGGGTTGGATGAGATTCACCATGTAATCGAGTTAGTTTTGTTAGGGTTTGATCCCTAGTATCCACTATGTTCTGAGATTGATGTTGCTATGACTTTGTTATGCTTAATGCTTGTCACTAGGGCCCGAGTGCCATGATTTCAGATCTGAACCTATTATGTTTTCACCAATATAAGAGTTCTAGATCCTATCTTGCAAGTCTATAGTCAACTATTATGTGTTATGATCCGTTAACCCTGAAGTGACAATAATTGGGATACTTACCGGTGATGACCGTAGTTTGAGGAGTTCATGTATTCACTATGTGCTAATGCTTTGTCCCGGTTCTCTATTAAAAGGAGGCCTTAATATCCCTTAGTTTCCATTAGGACCCCGCTGCCACGGTGATACGTCCATTTTGCATCATGCTTTTATATCAATATTTATTGCATTATGGGTTGTTATTTCACATTATGTCACAATATGTATGGCTATTCTCTCTTATTTTACAAGGTTTACATAAGGAGGGAGAATGTCGGTAGCTGGAATTCTCGGCTGGAAAGGAGCAAATATTAGAGACCTATTCTCCACAACTCCAAATATCCTGAAACTCCACGGAACACCTTATAATAAATAATGAAAAATCCTCGCCAAAGATGAAGACCAGGGGTGCCACACCCTTCTCGCGAGGGTGGGGGGCGCCCCCCCCCCTAAGGCGCGCCCCCCTGCCTCGTGGGCCCCCTGGTGGCTCTCCGATGACCATCTTCTCCTATATGAAGTCTTTCGTCGAGAAAAAAAAAAGAAGCAACCTTTCTGGACGAAACTCCGCCGCCACGAGGCGGAACCTTGGCGGATCCAATCTAGAGCTCCGGTAGAGCTGTTCTGCCGGGGAAACTTCCCTCCTGGAGGGGGAAATCATCGCCATCGTCATCACCAACGCTCCTCTCATCGGGAGAGGGCAATCTCCATCAACATCTTCATCAGCACCATTGCTGGGGAACGTAGCAGAATTTTAAAATTTTCTATGCATCACCAAGATCAATCTATGGAGTCATCTAGCAACGAGGGAGAGGGGAGTGCATCTACATACCCTTGTAGATCACGCGCGGAAGCGTTCAAGAGAACGGGGTTGATGGAGTCGTACTTGTCGTGATCCAAATCACCGATGACCTAGTGCCGAACGGACGGTACCTCTGCGTTCAACACATGTATGGTTGGGAAGACGTCTCCTCCAACTTGATCCAGCAAGGGGGAAGGAGAGGTTGATGGAGATCCAGCAGCACGACGGCGTGGTGGTGGAAACTATGGCGATCTCGGCAGGGCTTCGCCGAGCACTGCGAGAAGGAGAGGTGTCACGGGAGGGAGAGGGAGGCGCCAGGGGCTAGGGTGCAGCTGCCCTCCCTCCCCCCCACTATATATAGGACCCCTAGGGGGGCGCCGGCCCTAGGAGATGCAATCTCCAAGGGGGGCAGCGGCCAAGGGGGGTGGAGTGCCCCCCAAGCCAAGTGGGGCGCCCCCCACCCCTAGGGTTTCCAACCCTAGGCGCAGGGGGAGGCCCATGGGGGGCGCACCAGCCCACTAGGGGCTGGTTACCCTCCCACTTCAGCCCATGGGGCCCTCCGGGTTAGGTGGCCCCACCCGGTGGACCCCCGGGACCCTTCCGGTGGTCCCGGTACAATACCGATTACCCCCGAAACTTTCCCGATGGCCGAACTTGACTTCCTATATATAAATCTTCACCTCCGGATCATTCCAGAACTCCTCGTGACGTCCGGGATATCATCCGGGACTCCGAATAACTTTCGAGTTACCATATACTAATATCTCAACAACCCTAGCGTCACCGAACCTTAAGTGTGTAGACCCTACGGGTTCGGGAGACACGCATACATGACCGAGACGACTCTCCGGTGAATAACCAACAATGGGATCTGGATACCCATGTTGGCTCCCACATGCTCCTCGATGATCTCATCGGATGAACCACGATGTCGAGGATTCAATCAATCCCGTATATCCCTTTGTCAATCGGTACGTTACTTGCCCGAGACTCGATCGTCGGTATCCCAATACCTCGTTCAATCTCGTTACCGGCAAGTCACTTTACTCATACCGTAATGCATGATCCCGTGATCAAACACTTGGTCACATTGAGCTCATTATGATGATGCATTACCGAGTGGGCCCAGAGATACCTCTCCGTCATACGGAGTGACAAATCCCAGTCTCGATTCGTGCCAACCCAACAGACACTTTCGGAGATACCCGTAGTGTACCTTTATAGTCACCCAGTTACGTTGTGACGTTTGGCACACCCAAAGCACTCCTACGGTATCCGGGAGTTGCACAATCTCATGGTCTAAGGAAATGATACTTGACATTCGGAAAAGCTCTAGCAAACGAACTACACGATCTTTGAGCTATGCTTAGGATTGGGTCTTGTCCATCACATCATTATCCTAATGATGTGATCCCGTTATCAATGACATCCAATGTCCATAGTCATGAAACCATGACTATCTTTTGATCAACGAGCTAGTCAACTAGAGGCTCACTAGGGACGTGTTGTGGTCTATGTATTCACACATGTATTACGATTTCCGGATAACACAATTATAGCATGAACAATAGACAATTATCATGAACAAAGAAATATAATAATAACCATTTTATTATTGCCTCTAGGGCATATTTCCAACAGTCTCCCACTTGCACTAGAGTCAATAATCTAGTTACATTGTGATGAATCGAACACCCATAGAGTTCTGGTGTTGATCATGTTTTGCTCTAGGGAGAGGTTTAGTCAACGGATCTGCTACATTCAGGTCCGTATGTACTTTACAAATATCTATGTCTCCATTTTGAACACTTTCACGAATGGAGTTGAAGCGACGCTTGATATGCCTGGTCTTCCTGTGAAACCTGGGCTCCTTGGCAAGGGCAATAGCTCCAGTGTTGTCACAGAAGAGAGTCATCGGGCCCGACGCATTGGGAATGACTCCTAGGTCGGTAATGAACTCCTTCACCCAGATTGCTTCTTGTGCTGCCACCGAGGCTGCCATGTACTCCGCTTCACATGTGGATCCCGCCACAACGCTTTGCTTGCAACTGCACCAGCTTACTGCCCCACCATTCAAAATATACACGTATCCGGTTTGTGACTTAGAGTCATCCAGATCTGTGTCGAAGCTAGCATCGACGTAACCCTTTACGACGAGCTCTTCGTCACCTCCATAAATGAGAAACATATCCTTAGTCCTCTTCAGGTACTTCAGGATATTCTTGACCGCTGTCCAGTGTTCCATGCCGGGATTACTTTGGTACCTTCCTACCAAACTTACGGCAAGGTTTACATCAGGTCTGGTACACAACATAGCATACATGATAGACCCTATGGCCGAGGCATAGGGGACGACACTCATCTTTTCTCTATCTTCTGCCGTGGTCGGGCATTGAGCCGTGCTCAATCTCGTACCTTGCAATACAGGCAAGAACCCCTTCTTTGACTGATCCATATTGAACTTCTTCAATATCTTGTCAAGGTACGTACTCTGTGAAAGACCAATGAGGCGTCTCGATCTATCTCTATAGATCTTGATGCCTAATATGTAAGCAGCTTCTCCAAGATCCTTCATTGAAAAACACTTGTTCAAGTAGGCCTTTATGCTTTCCAAGAATTCTATATCATTTCCCATCAACAGTATGTCATCCACATACAATATGAGAAATGCTACAGAGCTCCCACTCACTTTCTTGTAAATGCAGGCTTCTCCATAAGTCTGCGTAAACCCAAACGCTTTGATCATCTCATCAAAACGAATGTTCCAACTCCGAGATGCTTGCACCAGCCCATAGATCGAGCGTTGGAGCTTGCACACCTTGTCAGCATTCTTAGGATCGACAAAACCTTCCGGCTGCATCATATACAATTCTTCCTTAAGGAAACCATTAAGGAATGCCGTTTTGACGTCCATTTTCCATATCTCATAATCATAGAATGCGGCAATTGCTAACATGATTCAGACGGACTTCAGCTTCGCTACGGGTGAGAAAGTCTCATCGTAGTCAACCCCTTGAACTTGTCGATAACCCTTAGCGACAAGCCGAGCTTTATAGATGGTTACATTACCATCTGCGTGTGTCTTCTTCTTAAAGATCCATTTATTTTCTATGGCTCGCCGATCATCGGGCAAGTCAGTCAAAGTCCATACTTCGTTTTCATACATGGATCCTATCTCGGATTTCATGGCTTCCAGCCATTTGTCGAAATCTGGGCCCGCCATCGCTTCTTCATAGTTTGAAGGTTCACCATTGTCTAACAACATGATTTCCAGGACAGGGTTGCTGTACCACTCTGGTGCAGAACGTGTCCTTGTGGACCTACGAAGTTCAGTAGCAACTTGATCTGAAGTTTCATGATCATCATCATTAACTTCCTCTCTAGTCGGTGCAGGCACCTCAGGAACAATTTCCTGAGCTGCGCCACTCTCCGGTTCAAGAGGCAATACTTCATCAAGTTCTACTTTCCTCCCACTTATTTCTTTCGAGAGAAACTCTTTCTCTAGAAAGGATCCATTCTTGGCAACAAAGATCTTGCCTTCGGATCTGAGGTAGAAGGTATACCCAATAGTTTCTTTAGGGTATCCTATGAAGACGCATTTTTCCGATTTGGGTTCGAGCTTTTCAGGTTGAAGTTTCTTGACATAAGCATCGCATCCCCAAACTTTTAGAAATGACAGCTTAGGTTTCTTCCCAAACCATAATTCATACGGTGTCGTCTCAACGGATTTCGACGGAGCCCTATTTAAAGTGAATGCGGCAGTCTCTAAAGCATAGCCCCAAAATGACAGCGGTAGATCGGTAAGAGACATCATAGATCGCACCATATCCAATAGAGTGCGATTACGACGTTCGGACACACCATTACGCTGAGGTGTTCCAGGCGGCGTGAGTTGTGAAACTATTCCACATTTCCTTAAGTGTGTGCCAAATTCGTGACTCAAGTATTCTCCCCCCACGATCTGATCGCAAGAACTTGATTTTTCTGTCACGTTGATTCTCAACCTCACTCTGAAATTCCTTGAACTTTTCAAAGGTCTCAGACTTGTGTTTCATTAAGTAGACATACCCATATCTACTCAAGTCATCAGTGAGGGTGAGAACATAACGATAGCCACCGCGAGCCTCAACACTCATTGGACCGCACACATCAGTATGTATGATTTCCAATAAGTTGGTTGCTCGCTCCATTGTTCCTGAGAACGGAGTCTTGGTCATTTTACCCATGAGGCATGGTTCGCACGTGTCAAATGATTCGTAATCAAGAGACTCCAAAAGTCCATCTGCATGGAGCTTCTTCATGCGTTTGACACCTATGTGACCAAGGCGGCAGTGCCACAAGTATGTGGGACTATCATTATCAACCTTACATCTTTTGGTATTCACACTATGAATATGTGTAACATTACGCTCGAGATTCATTAAGAATAAACCATTCACCAATGGAGCATGACCATAAAACATATCTCTCATATAAATAGAACAACCATTATTCTCGGATTTAAATGAGTAGCCATCTCGAATTAAACGAGATCCTGATACAATGTTCATGCTCAAAGCTGGCACTAAATAACAATTATTGAGGTTTAAAACTAATCCCGTAGGTAAATGTAGAGGTAGCGTGCCGACGGCGATCACATCGACCTTGGAACCATTCCCGACGCGCATCGTCACCTCGTCCTTCGCCAGTCTCCGCTTATTCCGCAGCTCCTGCTTTGAGTTACAAATGTGAGCAACCGCACCGGTATCAAATACCCAGGAGCTACTACGAGTACTGGTAAGGTACACATCAATTACATGTATATCACATATACCTTTAGTGTTGCCGGCCTTCTTGTCCGCTAAGTATTTGGGGCAGTTCCGCTTCCAGTGACCACTTCCCTTGCAATAAAAACACTCAGTCTCAGGCTTGGGTCCATTCTTTGACTTCTTCCCGGCAGCTTGCTTACCGGGCGCGGCAACTCCCTTGCCGTCCTTCTTGAAGTTCTTTTTACCCTTGCCTTTCTTGAACTTAGTGGTTTTATTCACCATCAACACTTGATGTTCCTTTTTGATTTCCACCTCCGCTGATTTCAGCATTGAATATACCTCAGGAATGGTCTTTTCCATCCCCTGCATATTGAAGTTCATCACAAAGCTCTTGTAGCTCGGTGGAAGCGACTGAAGGATTCTGTCAATGACCGCGTCATCCGGGAGATTAACTCCCAGCTGAGTCAAGCGGTTATGCAACCCAGACATTTTGAGTATGTGCTCACTGACAGAACTATTTTCCTCCATCTTACAACTGAAGAACTTGTCGGAGACTTCATATCTCTCGACCCGGGCATGAGCTTGGAAAACCATTTTCAGCTCTTCGAACATCTCATATGCTCCGTGTTGCTCAAAACGCTTTTGGAGCCCCGGTTCTCAGCTGTAAAGCATGCCGCACTGAACGAGGGAGTAATCATCAGCACGTGACTGCCAAGCTTTCATAACGTCTTGGTTCTCTGGGATGGGTGCTTCACCTAGCGGTGCTTCTAGGACATAATCTTTCTTGGCAGCTATGAGGATGATCCTCAGGTTCCGGACCCAGTCCGTATAGTTGCTGCCATCATCTTTCAGCTTGGTTTTCTCTAGGAACGCGTTGAAGTTGAGGACAACGTGGGCCATTTGATCTACAAGACATATTGTAAAGATTTTAGACTAAGTTCATCTAATCAAATTATTCAATGAACTCACACTCAGATAGGCATCCCTCTAGTCATCTAAGTGATACATGATCCGAGTCAACTAGGCCGTGTCCGATCATCACGTGAGACGGACTAGTCAACATCGGTGAACATCTTCATGTTGATCGTATCTTCTATACGACTCATGCTCGACCTTTCGGTCTTCCGTGTTCCGAGGCCATGTCTGTACATGCTAGACTCGTCAAGTCAACCTAAGTGTATTGCGTGTGTAAATCTGGCTTACACCCGTTGTATTCGAACGTTAGAATCTATCACACCTGATCATCACGTGGTGCTTCGAAACAACGAACCTTCGCAAAGGTGCACAGTTAGGGGGAACACTTTCTTGAAATTATTACGAGGGATCATCTTATTTAAGCTACCGTCGTTCTAAGCAAATAAGATGTAAAACATGATAAACATCACATGCAATCAAATAGTGACATGATATGGCCAATATCATTTGCTCCTTTTGATCTCCATCTTCGGGGCTCCATGATCATCGTTGTCACCGGCATGACACCATGATCTCCATCATCATGATCTCCATCATCGTGTCTTCTTGAAGTTGTCTCGTCATCTATTACTTCTACTACTATGGCTAACGCTTTAGCAATAAAGTAAAGTAATTACATGACGTTTATGTTGACACGCAGGTCATAAATAAATAAAGACAACTCCTATGGCTCCTGCCGGTTGTCATACTCATCGACATGCAAGTCGTGATTCCTATTACAAGAACATGATCAATCTCATACATCACATATATCATTCATCACATCCTTTTGGCCATATCACATCACACGGCACATGCTGCAAAAACAAGTTAGACGTCCTCTAATTGTTGTTGCAAGTTTTTACGTGGCTGCTATAGGTTTCTAGCAAGAACGTTTCTTACCTACGCCAAAACCACAACGTGATATGCCAATTTCTATTTACCCTTCATAAGGACCCTTTTCATCGAATCCGATCCGACTAAAGTGGGAGAGACAGACACCCGCCAGCCACCTTATGCAACTAGTGCATGTCAATCGGTGGAACCAGTCTCACGTAAGCGTACGTGTAAGGTCGGTCCGGGCTGCTTCATCCCACGATGCCGCCGAATCAAGATAAGACTAGTAACGGCAAGTAAATTGACAATATCGACGCCCACAACTGCTTTGTGTTCTACTCGTGCATAGAAACTATGCATAGACCTAGCTCATGATGCCACTGTTGGGGAACATAGCAAAATTTTAAAATTTTCTACGCATCACCAAGATCAATCTATGGAGTCATCTAGCAACGAGGGAGAGGGGAGTGCATCTACATACCCTTGTAGATCAGGCGCGGAAGCATTCAAGAGAACGGGGTTGATGGAGTCGTACTCGTCGTGATCCAAATCACCGATGACCTAGTGCCAAACGGACGGCACCTCCACGTTCAACACACGTACGGTTGGGAAGACGTCTCCTCCAAATTGATCCAGAAAGGGGGAAGGAGAGGTTGATGGAGATCCAGCAGCACGACGGCGTGGTGGTGGAAACTACGGCGATCTCGGCAGGGCTCCGCCGAGCACTGCGAGAAGGAGATGTGTCACGGGAGGGAGAGGGAGGCGCCAGGGGCTAGGGTGCGGCTGCCCTCCCACCCCCCACTATATATAGGACCCCTAGGGGGGCGCCGGCCCTAGGAGATGCAATCTCCAACGGGGGCGGCGGCCAAGGGGGGTGGAGTGCCCCCCAAGCCAAGTGGGGCGCCCCACCCCTAGGGTTTCCAACCCTAGGCGCAGGGGGAGGCCCATGGGGGGTGCACCAGCCCACTAGGGGCTGGTTCCCCTCCCACTTCAGCCCATGGGGCCCTCCGGGATAGGTGGCCCCACCCGGTGGACCCCCGGAACCCTTCCGGTGGTCCCGGTACAATACCGATTACCCCCGAAACTTTCCCGATGGCCGAAACTTGACTTCCTATATATAAATCTTCACCTCCGGATCATTTCGGAACTCCTCGTGACGTCCGGGATCTCATCCGGGACTCCAAACAATTTTCGGGTTACCGTATACTAATATCTCAACAACCCTAGCGTCACCGAACCTTAAGTGTGTAGACCCTACGGGTTCGGGAGACACGCAGACATGACCGAGACGACTCTCCGGTCAATAACCAACAGCGGGATCTGGATACCCATGTTGGCTCCCACATGCTCCTCGATGATCTCATCGGATGAACCACGATGTCGAGGATTCAATCAATCCCGCATACAATTCCCTTTGTCAATCGATACGTTACTTGCCCGAGACTCGATCGTCGGTATCCCAATACCTCGTTCAATCTCATTACCGGCAAGTCACTTTACTCGTACCGTAATGCATGATCCCGTGATCAACCACTTGGTCACATTGAGCTCATTATGATGATGCATTACCGAGTGGGCCCAGAGATACCTCTCCATCATACGGAGTGACAAATCCCAGTCTCGATTCGTGCCAACCCAACAGACACTTTCAGAGATACCCGTAGTGTACCTTTATAGTCACCCAGTTACGTTGTGACGTTTGGCACACCCAAAGCACTCCTACGGTATCCGGGATTTGCACAATCTCATGGTCTAAGGAAATGATACTTGACATTCGGAAAAGCTCTAGCTAATGAACTACACGATCTTTGAGCTATGCTTAGGATTGGGTCTTGTCCATCACATCATTCTCCTAATGGTGTGATCCCGTTATCAATGACATCCAATGTCCATAGTCAGGAAACCATGACTATCTTTTGATCAACGAGCTAGTCAACTAGAGGCTCACTAGGGACGTGTTGTGGTCTATGTATTCACACATGTATTACGATTTCTGGATAACACAATTATAGCATGAACAATAGACAATTATCATGAACAAAGAAATATAATAATAACCATTTTATTATTGCCTCTAGGGCATATTTCCAACAACCATCTCATCTGAAAACCCTAGTTCATCTCTTGTATCTGATTCTTATCTTCAAGTCCGGGATTGGTGCTAGTAGGTTGCTAGTAGTGTTAATTACTCCTTGTAGTTGATGCTAGTTGGTTTAATTGGTGGAAGATCATATGTTCAGATCCTTTATGCATATCAATACCCCTCTGATTATTAACATGTTTATGCTTTGTGAGTAGTTACATTTGTTCCTGAGGACAAGGGAGAAGTCTTGCTATTAGTAGTCATGTGAATTTGGTATTCGTTCGATATTTTGATGAGATGCATGTTGTCTAGCCTCTTGTGGTTTTATGTGAACGTCGACTACATAACACTTCACCATTATTTGGGCCTATAGGAAGGCATTGGGAAGTAATAAGTAGATGATGGGTTTCTAGAGTGACAGAAGCTTAAACCCTAGTTTATGCGTTGCTTCGTAAGGGGCTGATTTGGATCCATATGTTTCATGCTATGGTTAGGTTTACCTTAATACTTTTGTTGTAGTTGCAGATGCTTGCAATAGAGGTTAATCATAAGTGGTATGCTTGTTCAAGTAAGAACAGCACCCAAGCACCGGTCCACCCACATGTCAAATTATCAAAGTACCGAACGTGAATCATATGAACGTGATGAAAACTAGCTTGACGATATTCCCATGTGTCCTCGGGAGCGCTTTTCCTTATACAAGAGTTTGTCCAGGCTTGTCCTTTGCTACAAAAAGGAATGGGCCACCTTGCTGCACTTTATTTACTTTTGTTACTTGTTTCTCGTTACAAATGATCTTATCACAAAACTATCTGTTACCACTTATTTCAGCACTTGCAGAGAATACCTTGCTGAAAACCGTTTATCATTTCCTTCTGCTCCTTGTTGGGTTCGACACTCTTACTTATTGAAAGGACTACGATAGATCCCCTATACTTGTGGGTCATCAAGACTCTTTTATGGCACCGTTGCCGGGGAGTGAAGCGCCTTTGGTAGGTGCAATTTGGTAAGGAAAAATTTATATAGTGTGCTGAAATTTACTGTCACTTGTTACTATGGAAAGTAATCCACTGAGGGGCTTGTTCGGGGTATCTTCACCCCGACTAGTAGAGCAAAGAGTTGCTCCTCAACCTACTAAACCTATTGAAAATGAAATTCCTTATGAGTATCCTTCGAGTATAATAGAAAAACTGCTAGCTAATCCTTTTACAGGAGATGGAACAAAGCATCCTGATGAACACCTAATATATGTGGATGAAGTTTGTGGATTATTTAAGCTTGCAGGTATTCCCGATGATGTTGCTAAGAAGAAGGTATTCCCTTTATCTTTGAAGGGAGACACATTGACATGGTATAGGCTATGTGATGATTTGGGATCATGGAACATAGAAGATTGAAATTGAAATTTCATCAAAAGTATTACCCTATGCATCTTGTTCATCGTGCTCGCAATTATATATATATAATTTTTGGCCTCGTGAAGGAGAAAGCATCGCTCAAGCTTGGGGGAGGCTTAAATCAATGTTATATTCATGCCCCAATCATGAGCTTCCAAGAGAAACAATTCTTGAAAAAATTTATGCTTGGCTTTCTGAAAATAATCGCACCATGCTCGATACTTCTTGTGCTGGCTCTTTTATGATGAAGACTATTGGATTTAGATGGGATTTATTGGGTAGAATTTAACACAACTCTGAAGATTGGGACCTCGACAATGGTAAGGAGTCAGGTATGACACCTAAGTTTGATTGTGTTAAATCTTTTATGGATATCGATATTTTTCGTAAGTTTAGCACTAAATATGGACTTGATTCTGAGATAGTAGCTTCTTTTTGTGAATCTTTTGCTACTTATGTTGATCTCCCTAAGGAGAAGTGGTTTAAATATCATCCTCCCATAGAAGTAAAAGTAGCTGCACCTATTAAAGTTGAAGAAAAGACTGTCACTTATAATGATCCTATTGTTCCTACTTGTTATGTTGAGAAACCACCTTTCCCTGTTAGGATAAAGGATCATGCTAAAGCTTCAATTGTGGTTCGTAAAAGCAATATTAAAACATATACACCTCCTGAGCAAGTTAAAGTTGCACCTAATATTGCTATTGTTAAAGAGCTCTTGTCTGATAATATTGATGGGCATGTTATTCAGTTCTGCGGTGAAACTGCTAGAATTAATGAACCTTGTGCTAAACATAAACATAGACCTGTGGTAGGCGTGCCTGTTATTTCTGTTAAAATAGGAGATCATTGTTATGATGGCTTGTGTGATATGGGTGCTAGTGCTAGTGTTATACCTTATGACTTGTATAAAGAAATCAAGCATGAAATTGCACCTGCTGAGTTAGATGATATTGATGTCACAATTAAACTTGCTAATAGAGATACTATTTCAACAATGGGAATTGTTAGAGATGTTGAAGTCTTGTGCGGGAAAACTAAATATCCTGCTGATTTTCTTGTTCTTAGTTCTCCACAAGATAGCTTTTGTTCCATTATATTTGGTAGACCCTTCTTGAATATAGTTAATGCTAGGATAGACTGCGAAAAGAATGTTGTTACTATTGGCTTGGATGATATGACTCATGAGTTTAATTTCTCTAAATTTAGTAAACAACACCGTGAAGAAGAATTGCCTAGTAAGGATGAAATTATTGGTCTTGCTTCTATTGCCGTACCTCCTAGTGATCCTTTAGAACAATATTTGCTAGACCATGAGAATGATATGTTTATGAATGAAAGAAGGGAAATAGATGAAGTATTCTTTAAACAAGAACCTATGCTAAAACACAATTTTCCTGTAGAAATCCTAGGGTATCCTCCTCCACCTAAGGGTGATCCCGTGTTTGAGCTTAAACCGTTACCTGATAATCTTAAATATGCTTATCTTGATGCAAAGAAGATATACCCTGTTATTATTAGTGCTAACCTTTCAGAGCATGAAGAAGAAAGATTATTGAAAACTCTGAAGAAGCACCCTGCTGCTATTGGATATACTCTTGATGATCTTAAGGGCATTAGTCCCACTCTATGTCAACATAAAATAAATTTGGAAGCAGATGCCAAACTAGTTCGTGATCCACAACGACGTCTGAATCCTAAAATGAAAGAAGGGGTAAGAAAAGAAATACTAAAGCTTCTGGAGACAGGTATAATTTATCCCGTTGCTGATAGTCAGTGGGTAAGTCCTGTTCATTGTGTCCCTAAGAAGGGAGGTATTACTGTTGTTCCTAATGATAAAGATGAATTGATTCCACAAAGAATTATTACCGGTTATAGGATGGTAATTGATTTCTGCAAATTAAATAAGGCTACTAAGAAAGATCATTACCCCTTACCTTTTATCGATCAAATGCTAGAAAAATTATGCAAACATACACATTACTGCTTTCTAGATGGTTATTCTGGTTTCTCTCAGATACCTGTGTCGGCTAAAGATCAATCAAAGACTACTTTTACATGCCCTTTTGGTACTTTTGCTTATAGACGTATGCCTTTTGGTTTATGTAATGCACCTGCTACCTTTCAAAGATGCATGATGGCTATAATCTCTGACTTTTGTGAAAAGATTTGTGAGGTTTTCATGGATGACTTTTCTGTCTATGGATCTTCTTTTGATGATTGCTTGAGCAATCTTGATCGAGTTTTGCAGAGATGTGAAGAAACTAATCTTGTCTTGAATTGGTAAAAGTGCCACTTTATGGTTAATGAAGGTATTGTCTTGGGGCATAAAGTTTCTGAAAGAGGTATTGAAGTTGATAAAGCCAGGGTTGATGCTATTGAAAAGATACCATGTCCCAAGGAAATCAAAGGTATAAGAAGTTTCCTTGGTCACGCCGGATTTTATAGGAGGTTCATTAAGGACTTCTCGAAAATTTATCGGCCTCTGACTAATTTATTACAAAAAGATGTACCGTTTGTCTTCGATGATGATTGTGTAGAAGCATTTGAAATACTTAAGAAAGCATTAGTCTCTGTAGCGACCAGACCTCAAACGGTCCAATCTCTGTGCTCCGGTGTCATCCCTGGATCAGTAGTGTTGACACCACACAGTACTCGAAGGATTTATAACAGAGTAGCAATCACACACTTATTACCTCGAATGTCTCAAAATAGAACTTATTACAATAAATATGGCTTAAGGCCATCTAATAACGATAACAGCGGAAGGCTTGGAAGATAAGTGAGTCCATCAACTCCAACGGCATCACTGAGTATAGAACCATGACCTAAAAACTCCTTAACCGTCGTCTGAAAAGTCTGCAACATTAACGTTGCAGCCCGAAATGGGTCAGCACATGGAATATGCTGGCAAAGTAACACATAGAGAGTAATGGAATGAACAGGCTATTCTATATGCATATTTGGCTTGTGGAAAGCTCTATGGTTATAGTTTTGCGTAAAGCCAATTTTTCCCTACTGCAAAGGAATAATTTTATTTAACTATCATGGTAGTTGTTAAACATTGAGAATGGTTGACAGCATTCTCAATCCCAATTAAGCATCATCATTAAACAAAACCCATCAAAATTAATTTTAGAGTAACATGTTGAGATTCACATGATAATCCAGGTACTAGATACTCAAGATGTCCATAACCCGGGACACAGCTAATCATGATTAGTTTATACACTCTGCAGAGGTTTCTCGCACTGCATGGTGTTTGAGAAGACGGATGACCGAGACATAGTCTTTCATAAGCACTAGCACCTTACGATCGGGTAGACCGTTACACCTACTTTCCCCTACATCTGCTAGTCTACCACTGTAAGAGTTCGCACAACTTAGTCAACTATGCTAGAGCCCATAATAGCTTGTGGCTGCACATGGAAGTTTCTAGCATGAATAATCTCATGATCCCTTTGAGCCTGGGTGGCGGTCCATAAAAAATAGGCAATCCTGGAATACCCAGGTGCCGCAATCCACCCAGATGTGTATTTAAGTTGCCACCTTAAGTAAACCATTAATTAACAATCTCACAATTTTTCCCTACTGCAAAGGAATAATTTTATTTAACTATCATGGTAGTTGTTAAACATTGAGAATGGTTGACAGCATTCTCAATCCCAATTAAGCATCATCATTAAACAAAACCCATCAAAATTAATTTTAGAGTAACATGTTGAGATTCACATGATAATCCAGGTACTAGATACTCAAGATGTCCATAACCGGGGACACGGCTAATCATGATTAGTGTATACACTCTGCAGAGGTTTGCACACTTTTCCCCACAAGACTCGATCACCTCCGTTTGGTTTCTCGCACTGCATGGTGTTTGAGAAGACGGATGACCGAGACATAGTCTTTCAGAAGCACAAGCACCTTACGATCGGGTAGACCGTTACACCTACTTTCCCCTACATCTGCTAGTCTACCACTCTAAGAGTTCGCACAACTTAGTCACCTATGCTAGAGCCCATAATACACGGAAGTTTCTAGCATGAATAATCTCATGATCCCTTTGAGCCTGGGTGGCGGTCCATAAAAAAATAGGCAATCCTGGAATACCCAGGTGCCTCAATCCACCCAGATGTGTATTTAAGTTGCCACCTTAAGTAAACCATTAATTAACAATCTCACATCTAACATGAAATACTCTCAAACACAATCCACGTCTACGAGCATAGCATGGCAATAATAAGCAAGCATAGAAGTAACTCCTAAGGGTTTGATAATAACAGGTAATAGGTTCTACCTCATCTACTTCCCAAACCCACAATTTAATTATATCCTAATCATGCAATGTGTGAGGATTGATCTAATGCAATAAAACTGGGTAGAGGGAAAACATGATCAAAGTGTTACTTGCCTTGCTGTTGATCCGGGAAACCTAGCGATTCAAAGTAGCAAGCGGCGCACTCCGGGTACTCTATCGCAAACAAAAAAGCATACAACAATTACTCAACTAATGCACAGGTAAAACTCAAATAAGAGATCTAACCAGAAAGTTCAACTTAAGAACTTCGATTGGCAAAAAGAATCAAATCGAACGAAGCAACGAAAGACAAACGGCAAAAGAAAAAGGCTTCGTTTAGTATTCTGGATCTAGGGAAATTTTTATAGTGGCAAAAACTTGTTTGAGTTGGTTAAACGGAAATAGGGTTTCATGACGAAACTCCAGGCGCTTGAATCACCTGATTCCAATAAACGAGCGAAAAGTTGGACTAAAACGAAAATCGGATCAGAAATCGCGATCTGAAAAATTGCGGATTTAATACGAGAAAAAGAAAAACGACGAACGTTCGTTAAAACGAACGAATGGCCGAACGCTCGCGAATTAAATAAACCGGAAAAACTGATCTATTTAAAAAACTGAAACTAAAAAAACGAACAAAACCGTCGGAAAACCGAACGGTTTTTCGAGAAAAACCGGCGGTGGCGAGGTCTACCTCCGGCGACGGATCCGGCGGCGGCGACGGGCGACGGCGGCGGTTGGCGGCGAGGGCGGTGGCGCAGGGCAGCGGCAGTGGCGGCGGCGCAGCGCGGCGACGGCGGCGGCGAAGGCGGCAGCGGCGGGCTAGGCGGTTAGGGTTTGAGGATGGGGTCCGGCTGGGCCTCCCCGGCTTATAAAGCCGGCCGGGCCTAGTGTCCGGGTCGGACACGGCCCGTTAGGTCGGTTGCGTTTTTTTAAATAGTTACGCTAAGAAAAAAAACAAAAGGAATACTAAACGAACTCAAAAAATCCCGAAATAAATTTTTCCCGGCTTCTAAAATCAAGCCGCACAGGATGATCATTTATTTGGGGCCTAAATGCAAATTTGAAAAACGCGCATTTTTCCTAAATCCAAATAAAATAGCAAATAAAACCAAAATAAAATCTTGTTTGATTTTTTTGCTAAATCCTCAATATTTCTTTATTTTGGGAAAGTCATTTTATTCCCTCTCTCATTATTTTTATAATAGAAATAATTGAAGAGAAAATAAATAAAATCAAACGATCCTATTTTCAAAATTTGAGACAACTCAAATATGAAAATAACGAAATCCCCAACTCTCTCAGAGGGTCCTTGAGTTACGTGAAATTTCTAGGATTAACCAAAATGCAATAAATATGATATGCAATGATGATCTAGTGTATAACGTTCCAAATTGAAAATTTGGGATGTTACAAACCTACCCCCTTAAGATGAATCTCGCCCTCGAGATTCGGGTTGGCTAGAAAATAGGTGAGGGTGGTCCTTCAGCAAATCTTCCTCTCATTCCCAGGTGGCTTCATCCTCCGTGTGGTGGCTCCACTGAACCTTGCAAAGCTTGATAACCTTACTGCGGGTGACTCGAGTGGCATACTCTAGAATCTTAACTGGTTTCTCCTCATAGGTCAAATCATTGTCCAACTGAATAGCTTCTAGCGGTACCGTATCTCTCAGCGGTATATCAGCCATCTCTGCGTGGCACTTCTTCAACTGGGAAACGTGGAACACGTCATGAACTCCTGACAATCCTTCAGGCAATTCCAACTTATAGGCAACTTCTCCCATACGCTCCAAAACCTTGTATGGGCCTACAAAACGTGGCCCTAACTTTCCCTTAACTCCAAAGCGCTTATCTCCTCAAAGTGGTGATACTCGAAGATAAACTTGGTCTCCGACTTCGTAAACTGTCTCCTTGCGTTTAGAATCTGCATAACTCATCTGCCTGGATTGAGCTACCTTGAGCCTATCGCGAATCAATTTCACTTTGTGTTCAGACTCCTTTATCAGATCTGGTCCAAACAACTGGCGGTCTCCAACTTCATCCCAAGACAATGGGGTCCTGCACCTCCTTCCGTACAAGGCTTCGAAAGGTGCTATCTTCTAACTGGATTGATAGCTGTTGTTGTAAGAGAACTCTGCATATGGCAAATTCTCGTCCCAACTAGATCCATAATCTAGTGCACAAGCTCTTAGCATATCCTCCAAAATCTGATTGACTCTTTCGGTATGTCCATCTGTCTGCGGATGGAAAGCTGTGCTAAATTCCAGTCTGGTACCCAAAGTTTCATGCAACTGATTCCAGAACTTTGAGGTAAATTGGGTTCCTCTATATAACACTATGCTCCTTGGAACTCCATGCAGACAAACGATTCTGGTCATATATATCTTTGCCAACTTTGCACTAGTATAGGTAGTCTTCACGGGAATGAAATGAGCTACCTTTGTCAAACGATCGACTACAACCCATATCGAGTCATAGCCTGAACATGTTCTGGGCAATCCTGTAATAAAATCCATGCCTAACTTATCCCACTTCCATTTGGGTATCGGCAATGGTTGTAGCAATCCGACTGGCTTCTGATGCTCTGCCTTTACTCTTTGACATACATCACAAACTGCTACATACTCTGCAATATCATTCTTCATCCCGGTCCACCAGAAAATATCCTTCAAATCCAAATACATCTTGGTATTTCCTGGGTGAATCGAATACGGTGAATCATGGGCCTCTTGTAAAATTAACTTCCTGATCTCCGAATCATTAGGCACATAAACACGGTCTTCAAACCATAAGGTATCGTGCTCATCCTCACGAAATCCTTTAGCCTTTCCCTTGCTCATTTTCTCCTTTATGGACGCAATCGTCTTGTCAGTCTTCTGGGCTTCTCTGATCTTATCCATCAAAGTAGACTGAATCTCCAATGCTGCTACATAGCCTCTTGGAACTATTTCCATACATAGCTCTCGAAGATTTTCGGCTAACTCCCTGGGTAAATCTCCCATCATTAGGGTGTTGACATGGCTCTTACGGCTCAACACGTCAGCTACTACATTAGCCTTTTCGGGGTGATAATGCAATTTCATATCATAATCCTTGATGAGCTCCAACCATCTCCTTTGTCTGAGGTTCAACTCCTTCGGTGTGAAAATATACTTCAAACTCTTGTGATCCCTGTACACCTCGCAATGGTTTCCAATCAGAAAATGTCTCCAAGTCTTCAACGCATGTACTACGGCTGCTAATTCCAAATCATGCGTAGCATAATTCAACTCATGGGGCTTAAGCTGTCGTGAGGCATATGAAACAACTCTTCCTTCCTGCATAAGAACTGCTCCAAGTCCTCGACGTGAAGCGTCGCAATACACCTCATAATCCTTGGTCTGGTCTGGCAAAATCAACACTGGTGAGGTAACCAAACGTTTCTTCAACTCCTAAAAACTAGCCTCACATTCCTCAGTCCATATGAACTTGGTATCCTTTTTCAACAATTCTGTCATAGGCTTCGCAATCTTTGAGAAATTCTCAATAAACCTCCGGTAGTATCCTGCGAGTCCAAGAAAACTCCGGATCTCTCCAACCGTTGTTGGGGCTTCCCACTTGGTCACATTATCAACTTTGGTGGGATCTACTGCTATGCCTTCCCCGGATATAACGTGTCCGAGAAATCCAACTTCCTTCAACCAAAACTCACATTTGCTGAACTTGGCATATAGTTGATGTTCTCTGAGTTTACCAAGCACCAAACGCAAATGCTCCTTATGCTCCTCTTCATTCTTCGAATAAACCAGGATATCATCAATGAACACTACGACGAACTTATCCAAGAACTCCATAAACACTTTGTTCATCATGTTCATAAAATATGCAGGTGCGTTAGTCAGACCAAATGACATAACGGTATACTCGTACAGCCCATACCTGGTGGTAAAAGCTGTCTTAGGTATATCCTATTCTCGAATCTTCAACTCGTGGTATCCGAATCGCAGATCGATCTTGGAAAATACCTTAGCTCCTTGCAATCGATCAAACAGATCATTGATCATTGGTAGTGGGTACTTGTTCTTGATGGTTACTTCACTCAAACCTCGATAATCAACAACCATCCTTAATGATCCATCCTTCTTTTCTACCAGAAGTACTGGCGATCCCCAAGGTGAAGAACTTGGGCGAATATATCCTTTATCTAGTAACTCCTTAATCTACTTCTTAATTTCCACCAAATCCTTTGCGGGCATCCTATATGGTCTCTTTGATATTGGTCCTGTGCCTGGCAAAAGCTCAATCAAAAACTCAATATCTCTATCCGGTGGCATGCCTGGCAATTCTTCCGGAAATACATCCAGGAAATCCTTCACCACTGGTACTTCCTCCTGCACAACTCCTGTTAAACAATTTACTTGAGTCCTGTTCGGCGCATGCCGGGATACATACTTGATCCTTCTCCCTTCTGGGGTGGTAAGCAAGATTGACTTACTGGCGCAATCGATGTTTCCTCCATAATCAACAACCAATCCATACCCAGAATTACATCCAAACCTTGTGATTCCAATATTATCAAATCTAAGGGGAACACATGCCTACCTATACTTAATGGCACTTGAAAACATCCTTGGCTAGCCATATACTCCGCTCCTGGTGAGCTTACTAACATAGGTGTTCTAAGAACTTTGGTGGGCAGGTTATACTTATCCACAAATCCCCTTGATATGTATGAATGCAATGCACCAGTATCAAAAAGAATGAGTGCAGTAAATGACTTAACCAAAAACTTACCGATTACTGCATCCGGCTGCTCTTCAACCTCCTCCACGTTAACGTGGTTCACCTGTCCCTTGTTGAAAGGGTTTGGCTTCTTCCTAGAGCTTCCATTGCCATTTCCATTCTGAGATTCAGGACATTCATAGGCATAATGTCCGGTCTTCTAACACTTAAAACAATGTGACGCCCGGGTAATTAAGCTACAGTAATCCCCACTAATGATGCCACGTCACCTTTGTCACTGTAGTTAATCTCGGGTTAGTTCAAAAACCGGTTCGAATTTCAAATTCAAAATCAAGTCAAGAATAAACGCTTTCAAAATAAAAACAAAAATGTTCGGTGGACGCCAAATATTGCAAAGGTAATTATGGTGCAACAAACCCCTTTTTATAAAAAGCCTAAATACTTTTAGATGAATTTAAACAGAAAAGAAATAATAAAAGAAAATAAAAAAAAGGAAAAACAAAATAGAAAAGCTAAAACCTAAGACTATAAAAAAGAGAAACCCCCCTGGGCCGTGGCCCAACTGGGCCAACCCCCAGGCCCAGCCGGCCGGCCCGCTACCTCCCCTCCATAACCCCCCACCAGGGAGGAAACCCTAGCCCAAACACCCACACCCCTCGAAAATATCTCACTCCTCCCCTCTCTCCCCCGATTGGATCGGGATCGAGAGGAGGAGGACCCCAACGCAGACCCGTCGTCCTCGTCTCCTCCTCGCCTCGACGCCGCGCGGGACGCCTCCGCCACGGCCACCTCATCGACGCCCGTGGTCCCCGCCGACATCGCCGTTGCCGCCCGTGGATCTCGCGCCCCGCCGTCGTGCTTCAACGCCGGATCTGCCGCCTCGCGTCCCCATCCTCATCCCCGACCGGCCTCCTCGACCACCCCTCGCCCCTCCACCCCGGCGCCCGACGCCGGCGCCCAGAGCTTCCTGGCCGGACCACGTCAACGGCCTGCTTCCTCTCCGTCACGCAGTCTCCGACCTCTTCCCCGAACACCGTTGCCCCGTTCCCTACTCCCCCTGTGAGCCGCCATCCGTCCTCCTCTCTCCCCCTCTGCCTCGATGTGGCCACCACATCCCGGTGCGCTCGCCGCGCCCGGGCACCTCCAGCCACGCCCAACGCACGCGCCCGGGCATCGCGGCCCTTCCCGGTGCGCTCACCGTGTCCTGCCGCTCCACCCACGCGCCCGTCGCCCAAGCACCCACTTCGGCTGCCGCCGTCCGGCGACGGCCCCTGCTACCCCGGCCTGACCTCGCCCCTTCCCCCCGTCGGTGCCGTGCCCGCCGGTGCCCTTCTGGGTGTCGCGGCGCTCGCTCCTGGGCTGCACAGCCCCAGGCCTTGTGCCACTGATCAGGGGGCCCCATGCCCCTGTTAAAAAAACGAACGAAATTGAAAAATAGAAATAATTATTTAATTAATTAGTAATTTGATTAATTAATTAATTTGCTTAGTTAAATACCTAATTAACTTTGATTAATTAGCCTAATGAACATATTTAGTCTAATTAAACCTGCTTAGTTAAACTAGTCTATGACGATGGGCCCCATTGCCCTGTTTGACCAGTCAACGTTGACCCAATCAACAGCTGACTAGACTGTTGACTTTGACTCTGACCCCACCTGTCATACACTATGGCTGGCACTGCACTTTGTGACAATAGTTTTACTGATTAAATTTTGGAGTTAAATAAATCAATATAATCATATAAAACTTTGGAAATTCATATAAAATAATCCGTAACTCGGATGAAAATACTTTCTACATGAAAGTTGCTCAGAACGACGAGACGAATCCGGTTACGCAGCCCGTTCGTCCGCCACACACCCCTAGCATACCGAACACGCAACTTTCCCCCTCCGGTTCACCGGTCCGAAAACGCGAACACCGGGAATACTTTCCCGGATGTTTTCCCCCTTCGCCGGTATCACCTACTACCGCGTTAGGGCACACCGAACACCGCGTATTGCCTTGATATATTTTGTGGTGCTTTGTTTGCTCTGTATTCATTATTTCTTCCCCCTCTTCTCTCCGGTAGACTACGAGACCGACGCTGCTGCTGACCAGTTCGACTACGGAGTTGACGACCCCTCTCTCTTGCCAGAGCAACCAGGCAAGCCCCCCCCTTGATCACCAGATATCGCCTACTCTTCTCTATACTGCTTGCATTAGAGTAGCGTAGCATGTTACTACTTTCCGTTAATCCTATTCTGATGCATAGCCTGTCATTGCTGCTACAGTCATTGATGCCTTACCCGCAATCCTAAATGCTTAGTATAGGATGCTAGTGTTCCATCAGTGGCCCTACACTCTTGTCCGTCTGCCATCCTATACTACTGGGCTGTGATCACTTCGGGAGGTGATCACGGGCATATACTATATACTTTACACCGTTACATTACCTGTGATACTGTTTGGAGTTGGGGGCTGAAAGGACAGGTGGCTCCATCCCGGTAGAGGTGGGCCTGGGTTCCCGACGGCCCCCGACTGTTACTTTGTGGCAGAGCGGCAGGGCAGGTTGAGACCACCTAGGAGACAGGTGGGCCTGGCCCTGTTCGGTGTTCGCGGATACTTAACACGCTTAACGAGATCTTGGTATTTGATCTGAGTCGGCTACGAGCCTATACACACTAACCATCTACGCGGGAGTAGTTATGGGTATCCCGGCGTCGTGGTATCAGCCGAAGCCTTCTTGACGTCAGCGACTGAGTGGCGCGCGCCGGGTTGGACTGCGTTAACGCAACTTCCTTTGTAATGGAGGTTGCTAGGTCTGCTCACCGGCCGCGTACGCAACGTGCAGGTGTGCAATGGGCGATGGGCCCAGACCCCTGCGCGCATAGGATTTAGACCGGCGTGCTGACCTCTCTGTTGTGCCTAGGTGGGGCTGCGACGTGTTGATCTTTCGCGGCCGGGCATGACCCAGGAAAGTGTGTCCGGCCAAATGGGATCAAGCGTGTTGGGTTATGTGGTGCACCCCTGCAGGGAAGTTAATCTATTCGAGTAGCCGTGATCTTTGGTAACAGGACGACTTGGAGTTGTACCTTGACCTTATGACAACTAGAACCGGATACTTAATAAAACACACCCTTCCAAGTTCCACAGACAACCCGGTGATCGCTTTTCCACAGGGCGACGAGGGGAGGATCGCCGGGTAGGATTATGCTACTGCGATGCTACTGGAGATGCTACTTGGAGATGCTACTTGGAGATGCTACTTGGGGGACTTCAATCTACTCTCTTCTACATGCTGCAAGACGGAGGCTGCCAGAAGCGTAGTCTTCGACAGGATTAGCTATCCCCCTCTTATTCTGGCATTCTGCAGTTCAGTCCACCGATATGGCCCTTTACACATATACCCATGCATATGTAGTGTAGTTCCTTGCTTGCGAGTACTTTGGATGAGTACTCACGGTTGCTTTTCTCCCTCTTTTCCCCTTTCCCTTCTACCTGGTTGTCGCAACCAGATGCTGGAGCCCTGGAGCCAGACGCCACCGTCGATGATGATTCCTACTACACTGGAGGTGCCTACTACTACGTGCAGGCCGCTGACAACGACCTGGAGTAGTTAGGAGGATCCCAGGCAGGAGGCCTGCGCCTCTTTCGATCTGTATCCCAGTTTGTGCTAGCCTTCTTAAGGCAAACTTGTTTAACTTATGTCTGTACTCAGATATTGTTGCTTCCGCTGACTCGTCTATGATCGAGCACTTGTATTCGAGCCCTCGAGGCCCCTGGCTTGTATTATGATGCTTGTATGACTTATTTATGTTTTAGAGTTGTGTTGTGATATCTTCCCGTGAGTCCCTGATCTTGATCATACACGTTTGCGTGCATGATTAGTGTACGATTAAATCGGGGGCGTCACAAGTTGGTATCAGAGCCAACTGCCTGTAGGAATCCCCCTTCCACACTCCTTGGCCGAAGTCGAGTCTAGACATTGCAAAACTTTTACTAACTTGGCTGTGTGCCTTACGGGCCCACGTCGCCATTGGGTGGTACTAGGATCTTTTACTCCTCGACCTTTACTCTGGGACTCTGAGCTCTCTTCTATTCGGGTTAAATGATTTCGCTAAAAACAAAACTAACTTTAGGTTCTCGCAAGTACTTTCTCCCGGAGAGCCACTTGTTACCGATGGTCGCCTGCTACATCAGAAGATTCCGAAGATACTCTCTGATGTTCTCTCGAGACTTTGTGCCCATCACTTTTGCTATTCCTGACCACCGATAAATCCGTATGGATAACTACTTACACTTGCCATTCATATGATCATCCCCCATTGATCTTGTTATTACAAGATACCCCAAAGTTTTCTCTATTGTTCCGAGAATACTTTGTGCCTACTGCCTAGCAGTTCTTTGCCACATGAATACCCCCTTCAAATAAATTCTTGCACTTATCGAGTATCCGCTCATCCCCCAGTTGTTCATGTGTTACACAAAAGTCTTCGAAATACCACCCGATATTCCGAAAATCCTCAGCAACCTATTGCTCTGGAATTTCTTGTTTGCTTTCATTATGATTAATCCCGTAAGTATAGAAATCTTATAGGCATTCCTTGTCATTATCATTTTGAGTCTGTTGACTCAATATGTTGCGAATACACGCAATCATCATTGATCCTTATAAATTACCTTTCCGGCTGAGCTTCCATTCTTTTAACTGGAATTGGTTCTCGACCAATCCAATTGTCGTTGATTGTACCCTAAGGCTATTCAACTTATCCATCCCTAATCAGAGCATTGCTTCTGATCCCTTGAATTGGAAATCATAATTCCTTTGCATTTGACAATTGAGTTAGTCAGTTGTTTCTATAATTTGATCTCCTTGCACTCTTCTTCCTCTATTTGAGTACCGATGCTCACGTCAGATCCCTTGTGGACCATCAGGCCCATTGTTGGATTTTATCCGTCAGCATCCTTCATATTCAATAACCTTGTGAGCTTTCCCTTGGAATACATAATGCCCTTGGTAATTGTATCATCTACTTTCTCAACCTTGCTCTACTTTCGAGCTTGTGTTATTTACTCTTGAAACTTGTGGTATACGTTTCTAAGAAGCCCCTGTGGGTTGAACATATGCCTTCTCTAAACCGTGTGAACCCGAAAGTTTTCACGAGTCATACTCTTCTGGTGCTTCACCAGATAAAATTTCAACACTGCATCTTCATCGAACGTGAGAAGTGAATGAAAGGTTATGCATTGGAGAAGTGGGAGTCGACCTTGAACTTTGTGTTCATGCCCATGGACGCGATGTATATCCTATCATGGAAACTTCTTGTAATAATAACTATTTTCTTGATAAATATCATCTGGTATCCGTGAATTGATCCTTCGCAACCGTGGTTCCGACCATGTTTGTTCTCCCTTGATTCTATTTCTCAGACAAGTTAGAGTACTTGTCTTCTGCAGAGCATTACCCTAGTCCAACCTCTACTTTGATCTGTCGTTGAGTATTACCCCTCTGGTATCTCGAGATTATCATGGAACTGCGTAACTTCTTATGAGTTCTTCATCAAGTGCTACCTTCCCACTGATTCCAATTTTTCACGGGCTCTGAGTTATTAAACACTCAAAGACACCGATAACTGAACCGAGTCCGCACTACGGTTCAACAACTCTCCATTAAGCTTCTATAAGTACGAGTTTGTACCCGATCACGCCATTCCTAGCCTGTTTGGCTATATCATTGCCTTGATGATTTCAAACTGTGCCACCTGGTCCTTATTCCGGGAGCACCAGTTTCGACGATGAGCTAAGCTTACGTCGATCTTCCTCGTCATACCATTTCTCCTTGACCAACAAACTTGATTTCGAGTTTGTGTCGTACCCTTGGTTCCAATAACCTTTCGCTTCGCCAATTCCTTTGACTTGTTGACGTCGCCGATCGATTACATCTTCATGAACTCTCGCGACAAAGGTGTCGTGATCATCAACATTCTGAGCTCATCCAGGATATCAATTGAATTCATGATGAGAAATACCATCCTTGCCCTCGATGAATTGTATTATCATCGACCACTTTATTGCCTTCCCACCAACACAAGCTTGTTCATGTTTGGTGTTATACCTTGAGTTCCTTGCTATCCAGCAATTGTTCTTCTTTACCTTGGAGTATTACCATCCCTTATGTCAAGAATGTTCTGAGATTTGTTCCACCTCTTGAGAATTCTTGACATAGAAATACTTCTCAGCATCACCATTCTTTCTTGGTCCCCGTGTTAATTCCAACAAGTGAACGGTGTTGTTTGGATTCTTTCCTTCTAGCAACCCTATTTCTTTGAAGTTAATGGTCGAAAGTTCATTCTTAGGCTATTGATTATTGAATCACCATTCTGACATTGGTCGTGCAACCCAACCCATATTTCGGGCGCACCTTTCAACCAATGTTTAATTATGTATGTCTTCCTCGAGCATACTTCCTTATATCATTTGATCTGACAAATGTTATCTCCTTGTTCACTTAATTGTGGAAATCCATCTTTTGGAAATCTTGATGAATTGCCGTTGAGTTCACCGGACACCTCCTTGTCCTCTCCTTGGTTTAATGATGGACTCTTGTTAACGGAAATCACTTCATAGTTCATTTCCCCGAGAATCTTACAATGTCTTCTCGTCTATTTGTGTCGCACCCTTTTCTTCTCAGGCATCCTGAGTCTGAGGTATCCTGGCACCAATCGGATCTGAACCTCGGTCAGATATGATGGTTGGAACATATTTCCAAGAGTTATAACATCGGTCTTTATATGACTCGGTAAGGTGATGTCATGCCTAGCACACCTGGCCGAAGGGCCTATTGTTATAGTTTCCTTTTTTTAACAAGGTTAACCAATTTCCATGAGGAACTTGAATGCCTTGTTTAATAAGTTATCCTGATGAATCCTTTGTGTATCCAAATGTCCGACCTTGCTTGAAGACCATGTCAATGCTATATCGAAGCATGTCTATGGTACTCCGATTTTCAACAAGAACATTTGAAGCCCAATGCTAAATGTTTCCTGCTCAATTATCCAAACACCGCTGTATGGGTAATGTCATGAAATTTCTCTCCCCTACGTAAAGAGGTTTCTACAATTATATCATGTCATGGATATCATGCTCTGCTTGTCCTTGGGAAGGATATACCCCTAAATTATGTGTTTAAACACATTTTCCCTTTCTGTTGTTCTGTTTTTCTGATAAACACATTTTCCTTTCCATTGTTTTGTTTAACCTTCTTGAGGTTTATATGATCTAAGCAGTAATAAGTCACTGCTTTGGTAAGCACCTCGGTGTACAACTCTATCAGTAAGACCCTATTACTATTGTTGATGACATTCCGGTAACCACCGATGGACGAGAACCTTGCCTATTGGTCCGCCTCGTTCAACGAGCAGGAAAATGGTTCTCTTCGACCCTCGCCCTTGGTACCTATGTTGTTGCCGACATGACCCTCAGACTCTCCTCTGACATGCCTAGCTTACATGATCATGCAAGATGTCACCAACCTTTCTACGTTTAACCACATGGTGGGCCCATAACCCACAGATCCACAGGATCGGAACCAGACTCTCCTGTACACCCCCTGTTCCCAAAGTTATTCCTCCCGCGTGGACTCGTATGTAATTCACGGGCCACCGTCATAGTGATCTATTCTGGTATCAGACGCGATACTTACTCTCGCTACTCTGAACCCCTTTCTCACCCGCTTGGAGCCTATTATGGTACCTTCGTACCTTACTCTCGAGGTATTTCATATGTTCAACTCGAGAGATAATCTTATACTAATTCATGGGTTAGCCCCAGATTGTTTCCCTTAAAAGCTTTATGTCGTAGTGAGCTGGCCCTTATCTTTCGTAAGTACGATGGAGTTCCCGAAGAAATGATGACCAGTTTATCATGATGCATCGGAATAAAGGATTGAAGACATCAACGAAAGGGATTAACTTCTTCGAGAAGATCCGTTAGATTATCGTAACCAGACCTTTCCCCCTTGCTCCCCTCTTAAATCTCGGGACGAGATTTCTTGTAGTGGAGGAGAATTGTGACGCCCGGGTAATTAAGCTACAGTAATCCCCACTAATGATGCCACGTCACCTTTGTCACTGTAGTTAATCTCGGGTTAGTTCAAAAACCGGTTCGAATTTCAAATTCAAAATCAAGTCAAGAATAAACGCTTTCAAAATAAAAACAAAAATGTTCGGTGGACGCCAAATATTGCAAAGGTAATTATGGTGCAACAAACCCCTTTTTATAAAAAGCCTAAATACTTTTAGATGAATTTAAACAGAAAAGAAATAATAAAAGAAAATAAAAAAAGGAAAAACAAAATAGAAAAGCTAAAACCTAAGACTATAAAAAAAAGAGAAACCCCCCTGGGCCGTGGCCCAACTGGGCCAACCCCCAGGCCCAGCCGGCCGGCCCGCTACCTCCCCTCCATAACCCCCCACCAGGGAGGAAACCCTAGCCCAAACACCCACACCCCTCGAAAATATCTCACTCCTCCCCTCTCTCCCCCGATTGGATCGGGATCGAGAGGAGGAGGACCCCAACGCAGCCCCGTCGTCCTCGTCTCCTCCTCGCCTCGACACCGCGCGGGACGCCTCCGCCACGGCCACCTCGTCGACGCCCGTGGTCCCCGCCGACATCGCCGTTGCCGCCCGTGGATCTCGCGCCCCGCCGTCGTGCTTCAACGCCGGATCTGCCGCCTCGCGTCCCCATCCTCATCCCCGACCGGCCTCCTCGACCACCCCTCGCCCCTCCACCCCGGCGCCCGACGCCGGCGCCCAGAGCTTCCTGGCCGGACCACGTCAACGGCCTGCTTCCTCTCCGTCACGCAGTCTCCGACCTCTTCCCCGAACACCGTTGCCCCGTTCCCTACTCCCCCTGTGAGCCGCCATCCGTCCTCCTCTCTCCCCCTCTGCCTCGATGTGGCCACCACATCCCGGTGCGCTCGCCGCGCCCGGGCACCTCCAGCCATGCCCAACGCACGCGCCCGGGCACCACGGCCCTTCCCGGTGCGCTCACCGCGTCCTGCCGCTCCACCCACGCGCCCGTCGCCCAAGCACCCGCTTCGGCTGCCGCCATCCGGCGACGGCCCCTGCTACCCCGGCCTGACCTTGCCCCTTCCCCCCGTCGGTGCCGTGCCCGCCGGTGCCCTTCTGGGTGCCGCGGCGCTCGCTCCTGGGCTGCACAGCCCCAGGCCTTGTGCCACTGACCAGGGGGCCCCATGCCCCTGTTAAAAAAAACGAACGAAATTGAAAAATAGAAATAATTATTTAATTAATTAGTAATTTGATTAATTAATTAATTTGCTTAGTTAACTACCTAATTAACTTTGATTAATTAGCCTAATGAACATATTTAGTCTAATTAAACCTGCTTAGTTAAACTAGTCTATGACGATGGGCCCCATTGCCCTGTTTGACCAGTCAACGTTGACCCAGTCAACAGCTGACTAGACTGTTGACTTTGACTCTGACCCCACCTGTCATACACTATGGCTGGCACTGCACTTTGTGACAATAGTTTTACTGATTAAATTTTGGAGTTAAATAAATCAATATAATCATATAAAACTTTGGAAATTCATATAAAATAATCCGTAACTCGGATGAAAATACTTTCTACATGTAAGTTGCTCAGAACGACGAGACGAATCCGGTTACGCAGCCCGTTCGTCCGCCACACACCCCTAGCATACCGAACACGCAACTTTCCCCCTCCGGTTCACCGGTCCGAAAACACGAAACCCCGGGGATATTTTCCCGGATGTTTTCCCCCCTGCACCGGTATCACCTACTACCGCGTTAGGGCACACCGAACACCGTGTATTGCCTTGTTATATTTTGAGATGCTTTGTTTGCTCTGTATTCATTATTTCTTCCCCCTCTTCTCTCCGGTAGACTACGAGACCGACGCTGCTGCTGACCAGTTCGACTACGGAGTTGACGACCCCTCTCTCTTGCCAGAGCAACCAGGCAAGCCCCCCCCCTTGATCACCAGATATCGCCTACTCTTCTCTATACTGCTTGCATTAGAGTAGCGTAGCATGTTACTGCTTTCCGTTAATCCTATTCTGATGCATAGCCAGTCATTGCTGCTACAGTCATTGATACCTTACCCGCAATCCTAAATGCTTAGTATAGGATGCTAGTGTTCCATCAGTGGCCCTACACTCTTGTCCGTCTGCCGTGCTATACTACTGGGTTGTGATCACTTCGGGAGGTGATCACGGGCATATACTATATACTTTACACCGTTACATTACCTGTGATACTGTTCGGAGTTGGGGGCTGAAAGGACAGGTGGCTCCATCCCGGTAGAGGTGGGCCCGGGTTCCCGACGGCCCCCGACTGTTACTTTGTGGCGGAGCGGCAGGGCAGGTTGAGACCACCTAGGAGACAGGTGGGCCTGGCCCTGTTCGGCGTTCGCGGATACTTAACACGCTTAACGAGATCTTGGTATTTGATCTGAGTCGGCTACGAGCCTATACGCACTAACCATCTACGCGGGAGTAGTTATGGGTATCCCGACGTCGTGGTATCAGCCGAAGCCTTCTTGACGTCAGTGACTGAGTGGCGCGCGCCGGGTTGGACTGCGTTAATGCAACTTCCTTTGTAATGGAGGTTGCTAGGTCTGCTCACCGGCCGCGTACGCAACGTGCAGGTGTGCAATGGGCGATGGGCCCAGACCCCTGCGCGCATAGGATTTAGACCGGCGTGCTGACCTCTCTGTTGTGCCTAGGTGGGGCTGCGACGTGTTGATCTTTCGCGGCCGGGCATGACCCAGGAAAGTGTGTCCGGCCAAATGGGATCAAGCGTGTTGGGTTATGTGGTGCACCCCTGCAGGGAAGTTAATCTATTCGAGTAGCCGTGATCTTCGGTAACAGGACGACTTGGAGTTGTACCTTGACCTTATGACAACTAGAACCGGATACTTAATAAAACACACCCTTCCAAGTTCCACAGACAACCCGGTGATCGCTTTTCCACAGGGCGACGAGGGGAGGATCGCCGGGTAGGATTATGCTACTGCGATGCTACTGGAGATGCTACTTGGAGATGCTACTTGGAGATGCTACTTGGGGGACTTCAATCTACTCTCTTCTACATGCTGCAAGACGGAGGCTGCCAGAAGCGTAGTCTTCGACAGGATTAGCTATCCCCCTCTTATTCTGGCATTCTGCAGTTCAGTCCACCGATATGGCCCTTTACACATATACCCATGCATATGTAGTGTAGTTCCTTGCTTGCGAGTACTTTGGATGAGTACTCACGGTTGCTTTTCTCCCTCTTTTCCCCTTTCCCTTCTACCTGGTTGTCGCAACCAGATGCTGGAGCCCTGGAGCCAGACGCCACCGTCGACGATGATTCCTACTACACTGGAGGTGCCTACTACTACGTGCAGGCTGCTGACGACGACCTGGAGTAGTTAGGAGGATCCCAGGCAGGAGGCCCGCGCCTCTTTCGATCTGTATCCCAGTTTGTGCTAGCCTTCTTAAGGCAAACTTGTTTAACTTATGTCTGTACTCAGATATTGTTGCTTCCGCTGACTCGTCTATGATCGAGCACTTGTATTCAAGCCCTCGAGGCCCCTGGCTTGTATTATGATGCTTGTATGACTTATTTATGTTTTAGAGTTGTGTTGTGATATCTTCCCGTGAGTCCCTGATCTTGATCGTACACGTTTGCGTGCATGATTAGTGATTAGTGTACGATTAAATCGGGGGCGTCACAAACAAGTGACTTGGCTCAGGTCTCTCTTGGCTGGGGTCGATGGGTTGGTGCGATTCTGGCTGTTGCTTCCTCCATTCCCATTACCATTCTTGGTGCCATTGTGATTGTGCGAGGTACCTCCTCCATGGGTATGCTGAAAATGTCCTCTCGGTCTAGGGGTAAACCGTGGCTTCTGCTGAGCTCCTAAAGTGTGCTTCCCTTGTCCATACTTCCTCTTGCGATTCTCAATCTGCTGCTGCTTCCCTTCAATCATGAGAGCACGATCTACCAACTCCTGGTAGTTGTTGAAGGTGGCTACCATCAACTGCATGCTCAACTCATCATTCAGTCCTTCCAGAAACTTCTCCTGCTTAGCTACATCTGTAGTAACGTCATCTAGGGCATAACGTGCTAATTTACTGAAGTCCTCCACATACTGGCCAACTGTCCGTCCTCCTTGGCGCAAGTTGCGAAACTCCCATTTCTTCATGGCCATATCTCCCGCTGAAACATGGGCACTTCGAAAAGCCTACTGAAACTGGTCCCACGTGATAGTGCCGACAGGGAAAGTGGCTGTGAAATTCTCCCACCATGATGCTGCGGGTCCCTCAAGCTGATGTGCAACAAACTTCACCTTTTCCGTATCCGAGCATCCTGCTGTGGTCAACTCTCTAGCTATCTTCCGGAGTCAATCAACTGCTACTATTGGCTCGGTGCTATTGGAAAACACCGGCGGATTCAGACTAAGAAAACGGGCTAAGTGATCAACAGGTGGTGGTGGTGGTGGGTTGTTGTTGTTATTCCCCTGATTCTTATTCTGAACTAGCAACTGCATCAATGTGTTCTGCTGCTGGATCAACTGGGTGAGCTCCGGTGGAAAAGTAAATCCGGGGTCACGTCTCGAAGGCATCTGAGGGTTTCAGAAAAGATGAGATTTAAGAATAGAGAGGGGTCTAAAGAGGAAACACTACCCATATGCACATGAGGCAAAAGCAAACAATTTACTTCATTCAATCAATCAAACAAGGGCATACAAACGATCTAACTATCGCAAGAGTACTCGGACTACTATATTTACATGGTGGACTACTACTACTGATGAGGTGGTCTACTAGAAATATTCTTCAGTTCAGACTCCATTATATCTACTCCAGCTTCATGAACATAGTCATCATCACTATCATCTGGATCCGAGTCGGTGTCGTCGATGATGATGTAGTCTTCCGGGCGAATCTCCTTGGGTTCTTCGTCTTCTTCTACTGGTGTAGGGCCTCCCAAAAATATTCCGATCTTCTTGATCAGATCATCATTCTTCTCCACTAATACTTCGATTTCCTCTTCGTAATCTTCACGTGTAGCCTTGAGTTCTTCCTCCAGTTCTTTGATTCTTGTCCTAGCCTTCTTCAGATCTATCATGTCGGCGCACATCTGGTTCTCCTGACTTCGAATGTGCTGGTTTAACTCCTGGATAAAAGCTGCAACTGATCTATCCTTCCTGGTGCTGATCATCTCCCAGTGCTCATCTCTGCGCCCACAAATCTGGTAGACAGTATCCTTGAGATCATTGTGGTAGACTTCTCCAATACGTCCCATGGCGATGTGAGCTGCCATGCTCTTTCCTAGACTCCAAGTTGGTGCATCAAAAGAAAACTCTATGGGCTCGGTGACTGGCATGAACGTCCTTCCTGGAACTTGAACTTGAATCGTCCAGCGCTCTTCTTCAGGTAGAGTGCCGTTGTAGGTTCTGGTGAAGCTTGGTACTCCTATGTTCAGGTATCTAGTAACTTCCTTCAAGTGACGTCCAAAGGGTGTATCTTCATCCAGTTGCGTGAACTTGTTCCTTGCATCCGCCATCCTAAAAGAGTAGAAAAGATGAGAAGTCAGAAAGAGAGGAGAAAGTAGTGATCTAAGTCTTTAGCTTAGTGGTCGTGTCCTACAGTCAGCGTGTGCTCTGATACCATCTTGTAGCGACCAGACCTCAAACGGTTCAATCTCTGTGCTCCGGTGTCATCCCTGGATTAGTAATGCTGACACCACACAGTACTCAAAGGATTTATAACAGAGTAGCAATCACACACTTATTACCTCGAATGTCTCAAAAGAGAACTTATTACAATAAATATGGCTTAAGGCCATCTAATAACGATAACATCGGAAGGCTTGGAAGATAAGTGAGTCCATCAACTCCAACGGCATCACTGAGTATAGAACCACGACCTAAAAACTCCTTAATCGTCATCTGAAAAGTCTGCAACATTAACGTTGCCGCCCGAAATGGGTCAGCACATGGAATATGCTGGCAAAGTAACACATAGAGAGTAATGGAATGAACAGGCTATTCTATATGCATATTTGGCTGGTGGAAAGCTCTATGATTATAGTTTTGCGTAAAGCCAATTTTTCCCTACTGCAAAGGAATAATTTTATTTAACTATCATGGTAGTTGTTAAACATTGAGAATGGTTGACAGTATTCTCAATCCCAATTAAGCATCATCATTAAACAAACCCCATCAAAATTAATTTTAGAGTAACATGTTGAGATTCACATGATAATCCAGGTACTAGATACTCAAGATGTCCATAACCCGGGACACGACTAATCATGATTAGTTTATACACTCTGCAGAGGTTTCTCGCACTGCATGGTGTTTGAGAAGACGGATGATCGAGACATAGTCTTTCAGAAGCACTAGCACCTTACGATCGGGTAGACCGTTACACCTACTTTCCCCTACATCTGCTAGTCTACCACTATAAGAGTTCGCACAACTTAATCAACTATGCTAGAGCCCATAATAGCTTGTGGCTGCACACGGAAGTTTCTAGCATGAATAATCTCATGATCCCTTTGAGCCTGGGTGGCGGTCCATAAAAAAACAGGCAATCCTGGAATACCCAGGTGCCGCAATCCACCCAGATGTGTATTTAAGTTGCCACCTTAAGTAAACCATTAATTAACAATCTCACATCTGACATGAAATACTCTCAAATCCAATCCACGTCTACGAGCATAGCATGGCAATAATAAGCAAGCGTAGAAGTAACTCCCAAGGGTTTGATAATAATAGGTAATAGGTTCTACCTCATCTACTTCCCAAACCCACAATTTAATTATATCCTAATCATGCAATGTGTGAGGATTGATCTAATGCAATAAAACTGGGTAGAGGGAAAACATGATCCAAGTGTTACTTGCCTTGCTGTTGATCCGGGAAACCTAGCGATTCGAAGTAGCAAGCGGCGCACTCCGGGTACTCTATCGCAAACAAACAAGAATACAATAAGTACTCAACTAATGCACAGGTAAAACTCAAATAAGAGATCTAACCAGAAAGTTCAACTTAAGAACTTCGGTTGGCAAAAAGAATCAAATCGAACGAAGCAATGAAAGACAAACGGCAAAAGAAAAAGGCTTCGTTTACTATTCTGGATCTAGGTCAATTTCTACAGTGGCAAAAACTTGTTTGAGTTGGTTAAACGGAAAGGGGGTTTCGAGACGAAACTCCAGGCATTTGAATCGCCTAATTCCGATAAACGAGCGAAAAGTTAGACTAAAACAAAAATCGGATCAGAAATCATGATCTAAAAAATCGCGGATTTAATCAGACAAAAAGAAAAACAACGAGCGTTCGTTAAAACAAACGAACGGACGAACGCTCGCTAATTAAATAAACCGGAAAACCCGATCTATTTAAAAAAAACCGAAACTAAAAAAAAGAACAAAACCATCGGAAAAACCGAACGGTTTTTCGAGAAAAACCGGCG
>NC_057806.1:427399749-427424811 GCF_018294505.1 Triticum aestivum
GGCGGCAGCGGCGGCGGCGCTGCGCGGCGACGGCAGCGGCGGCGGGCTAGGCGGCTAGGGTTTGAGGGGGGTCCGGCTGGGCCTCCCCGGCTTATAAAGCCGGCCGGGCCTAGTGTCCGGGTCGGACACGGCCCGTTAGGTCGGTTGCATTCTTTTAAATAGTTACGCTCAGAAAAAAACAAAAGGAATACTAAACCGACTCCAAAAATCCCGAAATAAAGTTTCCCCGGATTCTAAAATCAAGCCGCACAGGATGAACATTTATTTGGGGCCTAAATGCAATTTTGAAAACGCGCATTTTTCCTAAATCCAAATAAAATAGCAAATAAAACCAAAATAAAATCTTGTTTGATTTTTTTATTAAATCCTCAATATTTATTTATTTTGGGAAAGTCATTTTATTCCCTCTCTCGTTATTTTTGTAATAGAAATAATGGAAGAGAAAATAAATAAAATCAAACGATCCTATTTTCAAAATTTGAGACAACTCAAATATGAAAATAATGAAATCCCCAACTCTCTCCGAGGGTCCTTGAGTTGCGTGAAATTTCTAGGATCAACCAAAATGCAATAAATATGATATGCAATGATGATCTAGTGTATAACAATCCAAATTGAAAATTTGGGATGTTACAGTCTCTGCACCTATTGTTCAGCCACCTGATTGGAATTTATCCTTTGAAATTATGTGTGATGCTAGCGATTATGATGTAGGTGCTGTTCTAGGGCAAAGAGTTGATAAGAAATTGAATGTTATCCATTATGCTAGTAAGACTCTAGACAATGCTCAAAGAAATTATGCTACTACTGAAAAAGAACTTTTAGCATTTGTATTTGCTTGTGATAAGTTCAGACCTTATATTTTTGATTCTAAAGTAACTATCCACACTGATCATGCTGCTATTCAATACCTTATGGAGAAGAAAGATGCTAAACCTAGACTTATTAGATGGGTTCTCTTGCTACAAGAATTTGATTTGCATATTGTTGATAGAAAAGGAGCTGAGTGTTGGGGATCGTAGCAGAAATTAAAAAATTTCTACGCATCACCAAGATCAATCTATGGAGTATTCTAGCAACAAGGGGAATAAGAGTGCATCTACATACCCTTGTAGATCGCGAGCGGAAGCGTTCAAGTGAACGGGGATGATGGAGTCGTACTCGCCGTGATCCAAATCACCGATGACCAAGTGCCGAACGGACAGCACCTCCGCGTTCAACACACGTACGGTTGGGAAGACGTCTCCTCCTTCTTGATCCATCAAGGGGGAAGGAGAGGTTGATGAAGATCCAGCAGCACGACGGCGTGGTGGTCGATGCAGTAGGATCCCGGCAGGGCTTCGCCAAGCACAAGCGGGGAGGAGAGGTGTTACGGAGGGAGAGGGAGGCGCCAAGAGCAAGGTGCGGCTGCCCTCCCTCCCTTCCACTATATCACTACTAGGGAAAAGCCTACCAGCAGCGAGGGTTTTGGGCCTCTCAGTAGCGCGGGCACTGGCGCTACTAATAAGGCGCTACAGCTAACGTATAGCAGTAGCGCCGGTTGTCCCACGCTACTGCTATACATGAATAGATGTAGCGCTCTTTGGGAAAGGGTGCTACTGATATTATCTGCAGCGCTGTTTGCTGGGACGCGCTACTGACAATGCAGCGCTACTGCTAAATTTCCCCCCTCGCTACTACTAGTTTATTTATTAGTTTTTTTCCTGCATATTTGTTTTGTATTTGTTTTGTATTTGAATAGGCTTTATACAATAATCTTTGGCATATCATACACATACAAATGTAATCGTAGCATATACATACAATTAGTCTCATCAAATCATGTCATCATCATAATCATCATCCAACACAAAGTGGTCTCTCGTCATCATCTCGAAAATAGCGATACAAGTCTCGAATGATATGCAAATACATCGTCATCCATCTAAACAATGATATACGCGAGAAGAGCTATCACTTTGAGAACATGAGTTCGTATCCCTCTTTCGCATTAGCGTGAACCTCTAAACTAACTACTGCCTGTCGCTCGGAAACCGGAAGGGCTTGACACTCCGGCCACTTGTCGTATATATACTCCTGGCATGGCACTTCTTCGCCATCTATGATCTATGCACCTGCATCATCACATGAGTCGATGATATGCAACATATACAGTTGAGCAACAGAAAGAGACAGACTTGGCAAAAATAAAAACAACATATCATAAGCATAAATAACAAAGTTCATCCTACCCCAAAATGGCCTAACTAGAGTGATTTTCGCTAGTCGAGGAGGAGGACGGTTTAATTACATCACAAATAAAGTTTCACCGTGCATAACTCAAAGTTTTGTCATACAGAAAGTATGGACTAAACAGACACATTGTCATATATCGACAATCACTCCAACATGTCGTTCCATCCATCCAAGTAAGGGAGATAGTCCCCGAGCCTAGTGAAAGGCTTTAGGTCGAGACGCTGAGAGGCTATCCATGTTCGGACGTCTTCCCGTGACATTTGTCCTTCTCCGTAGAACATCCCTGTTTTTCCGACGACCTCCTTCATGATGATTTGGGCAAGTTCGCGCTGGATGTTATAGAACTCAGCTCGAAGTCGATGATCCTCGATATCTCCTATGTCCTTTGCCCATTGCAGAATATGGGCATCGCCGGATCTAGGTGACATGCGAAGGTTCTAGTGATCCCGTCTGTACTCCATCATGTGGTGTAGGACATAGAATCCATCATTAAGAGAATCGTTCGGTTGCTGGGTGCAGCAGAAGTCGGTCTTATGGCCGAAGGCGACCCTGCCGCCCCTTCTCTTCTTGTCCCTGACCTCTCCACCCCTTGCTTGGTAGTAAAACATAGCACTGTCGAGAACATCCTTGATGTGGGTGTAATCCTTTTTGTGAATATTCTTCGACGAGTCCAAGTAAAGAGCGTGGGAGAATCGGGGGTAGAGGATGATGAGGGCGGCGCACCCGCCGCTACACAAAATAAGTCCTCAAATTAATTAGCCTCCACCGTGCAAATGAATGATTGAAATGGAAGGAAGGATAGCAGTGCAGCTGACTTACATGGGATGATAAGGCACGAGAATCGCCTCCTTGTCCTTATTGGCGAGCATGAAATTGACGATGTAATCCCTCGCGTATTCATGGTGATTTGCGCAGACTCCCAAGAAGCCCTCGTGCATGTAGTACGGGTCAGCGACACAGATATGAGATATCTACTCAACCCCGATGATGTAGTTCATGTGCAAGGCATAAAGGCGGACAAACGTAAAATCCAGCTTCTTCACATGAAACATGTCGAATATGTAGTCGAATCGGAGGAAGAACTTATCCGCGGGGAAGCTGTCGACGTACGACATTTGCCGCGGAACGTTAACCACGTAGAGTGGGTATCCTGGATCTTTCGAGGCGATGAGGTCTTTCCCTACCCGCAACACATCATCATGAAGTCTCTTTAGATCGCCGAATCTGGCCCGTAGCGCTGTTGCAGGTAGGATTGGTTGACCGGGGATATGCCATTTATCCGCACCGGGGATATCTATACGGTCCTGAAGCCGAGGCTGCTGAGGCGGCTGGATCATAGAAACAGCTTTTTTTGCCTTTCCTCGCTCTCTTCCTAAACTTCTTTACTACCGGAAGGTCGTCCATAATATGTTGAGACGGCAATTCAGGCACCGACTCATGGCGCTCAAACCCTGAGGAGGCGCCAGTATAGACATACTGTTCAGCAGCACCATCGTCGTCCTCATCCTCATCCATGGTGACGTCATCAGCGACTAATGGAGCCTCCTCCTTACCCCGTCCGCTATCACCCAACCCGACACCCGATGATAATTGGGTAGGTGGGGTGTTGATGTTCATACCTTGCTGAGGCTGCGTGCTCGTGGGTGTGCTCCCGGCCGCCTCCAGATGAAGCAGACTCTTTGGCCACAACAGGACCCACCCAGCATTGCAACAATCACCAAGCCACCGCGGTGTCTCGTCGTCATCCCCCAGTAGTACTGGAGGAGGCAAATTCTCGTGGCCCGGTTTGACACTGGCCATGGAAACCTTGAAGACGTTCGGGGGGATCGGCCGGCTGTGGAACAATGGTTCCTTCGGCTCCATTATCATCGCCTTCCCCACGTCCACCTTTTGGTCGCCGATGGTGTACAATATGGTGCATGGGGTTTCGTCGGCCTGCAAAGAAAATTCTGCGACGTGAGACATCCGAAAGGCAATGAAAACGGGAGATTATACATTTATATTGAAGGGGGCCGGTGTGACAGATACCGTGAGGGCGTCGAGCTCAGCCAAAGACGAAGCACCGCCTAGCACGTCCGGTGCGGGAGCCGGTGCGGGAGCAGGTGCAGCTGCAGGTGCTGGTGCAATGCTAGTCGAGCTGCTCCCCGCCAAGAAGTCATCAAGGGGAAAGTCCGCTGCATATTTTTTTGGATTTTGCCTGGTCCAATTGAAAACGGCCGGAACCAAGGTAGTAGAAATATCTAAAGCCACCTGTTTTGCGGCAGCTACCGCTGTTGCGACTGTCTCAGTTGATTTCTTCTCAACCGCAATCTCAACCCTCTTGTCGATGTTTTCTACATTTAACCTCTGTCTTTCCTTTCTCTCCTCCGTGGTCTCACGGTAGTACTTCTTCCATGTGGCACCGTCTCCGACACCGTGCACGCGTCCATACGATGGTCGAGTATCCACCGGTTGTTGTTTCAATATGTTCAACGCCCGGTTGAATGGAGTGTCCCACTTGGGCCTCGCCAATGCCTCAGACGACGAGTCACTTTCGGCCGCAACCCTATGCTGCTCTCTGTGCAAAAGGCACAACGATCATTTACAAATATGACTAACGTGTGCAGTCGAATTGACCAGAAACTAAAATTACCAGCAGTCTCATGAACTCCGTAATGACCGGTGTTGTCTCGTAAACCTTTTTCACTGGGTCCCAACGATGCCGGGCCCTGAGGACGTCACACTCCTGCGGGACGGTGAACTCCGCCAAGGGGTCTGGGATGCCCAGACTCGCGGCTTTCGCGTCCTCCTTGGCCCATTTGGACCTCTTTCTGACGTAACCACGGCTTCTGAGGTGGTGGCTCCCAATGTTCCTCTCTTGAAGCCCCTTCATGTACTTAGACATTTTTTGGCATCTTCGGCCTCGCAAGCCTCCTTGAATATTTGAAACTGCTCTTCCATGATTGTCGGATTATCCTTTACAATCTCAGAGTAGGGTTCCTTCTTGTCGATGATCCTTGCTTTCACTCGATTTTTCCAGGCGGCCAACGCGTCGCTAAACTTGGTCATGGCGTGCTTGTTTATCTTCTTCATTGTCGTGTCCTCATCTGGATCTTTATAATCCTTCTCATTCCGGCCCGGGAACAAGAATATCTGGTGAAACTTCTTTAGGAGGGAGCTCCTCATATTTTCTATCTTCTATAGTTTCTCATCGTTGATGGTGGCGGTTGTCCGTACGATGCATCCTATTTGATTGTCGTAGCATCAACGCGCTTCCTCGGGCGCCATTGGCTCAAAATTGCCGTCGTCCACCTCCGTGACCACCACTCTAGTAGTCCTGAGTTTGTTAGGAACCCGTTGCCTCTTTGCTTTCGGTTCTACATCGGCTCCACTCCCCGAGGCAGCGCCGGTCTCGATGCCGGTCTGAGTCTGAGCGCCGGTCTCAGTCTCAGCACCGGTCTGTGTGTCAGTCTCAGTCCCCGATGCCACCGGTAGGCCCAGCAATAACATCGGTTGATCATCGGTAAGGCTAAAAAATTCGCCTGCCGCCCGGTAGGCGTCGTCGCAATCACCAGAACCATGTCCTTCATTGTTGCTAGCCATGTTTCCTATGATTAAATCTAGTCAATTAATTCTAGACCTAATAAAATGAATAATGACATAAAAAAGGCCTATTGTTTTGCAGGAATGTTGACTCCTTCCTGGTGCGGCAAATCACGGGCACTCGATATGTCCTAGTTTGTAGCACAAGTCATGCCGAAATTCACGGAAAATTTCGGCATGAGCTTTGCTAAAAAGTGTACAAATCGAGAACCTGAAATTTGCCGGAAAAGAAATGAATCAACATTCTGGCAAAACATAGGCCAGTAAGCATCATTCCCTGCAAACAGTGTCCAAATATACACGAGCAACCACATGTGCAAACAGTGTAGATGAAAATTCATTTAACTACTAATAGAACAAAATTCAGTTAACTTTAGTGCTCTATAATGATGAAAGGAAAAAATTCAGTTAACTACTAATTTCATTCATTTAGGTTATTCATTTAACATCACCTAATTAACCTACTGTACCAATACTACTAGCAGCACTACTAACCTAATTAACCTAGCAAAACTCTAGTGCCCTAACTGAAAAACATCTAATTAACATCTAATTTTTTCTCTGAAATACAGAGAGAGATGAGTGAGGGGGAGGGGTAGGGGACTTACAGAGAGGGGAGAGACAGTGGCGGGGAGGTGCTCGGTGACGGAGGCAGGGGTGGAGAGGGCGGGCTCGGGCACGGGCAAGGGCGGTCCTGGGCGGGCTCGGGCAGCGGTGAGGTGGAGGGCGCCGACGGTGACGTGGAGGGCGGCCTCGGGCGGCGGCGGTGAGGCTGAGGGCGGCCTCGGGCGGCGGCGGTGAGGCGGAGGGCGGCCTCGGGCGGCGGCGGTGAGGAGACGGCGGCGAGGGCGAGGGACGATTTGGGGAAGAATTGGTGGCCGGGGGGCGGGGTGGGGGGAAACCATTGTTTAAGTGAAACGTAACGGTAGCGCGATTCCGGAAACGCGCTATAGCTAAGTTAGCTATAGCGCGTTTACTGAAACCCGCTACTGCTATTCCTTTCTCCTTTTTTCCCTTTTTTCTTTTATTTTTCTTTACATTTTATTTTTCCCCTTTCTCCTTTTTCTATTTCTTTCATTTTCATTTACTTTTCTACTTGTTTTTCACTTTATTTTATTTCCGTTAGCAGCAGCGCTTTACACGTAAGCACGCTGCAGCTAAGGAGATTAGCAGTAGCGTTGGGCCGTTATACGCGCTACTGCTAGGTTGGGCTAGCCATGTGCGCCCAGTTCGAACGTAGCAGCAGCGCTTTTCGCTAGTACGCGCTACTGCTAAAGTCATAGCAGTAGCGCGGTTTATTCACGCGCGCTGCTACCAAGTAGTAGCAGCGCTTGATTTTGTACAGCGCTACTGGTAAAATTCTGTGTATAGGCTTTTCCCTAGTAGTGTATATAGGGGCTAGGGGGGCGCATGCCCCCTTGGAGATCCCATCTAAAAGGGGGGCGGCGGCCCCTGGGGGCAACGGCCCCCTTAGGGTTTCCAACCAGGGGGCGCATGCCCCCTCGGGGGGCAACGGCCCCCTAGGGTTTCCAACCCTAGGCGCCTTGGGCCCTTGGGTGGGGCGCACCAGCCCATCAGGGGCTGGTTCCCACGCCACTTCAGCCCATGGGGCCCTCCGGAATAGGCGGCCCCATTCGGTGGACCCCGGGACCCTTCCGGTGGTCCTGGTACAATACCGGTAACCCCCAAAACCTTCCCGCTGGCCGAAACTGGACTTACTATATATAAATCTTTACCTCCGGACCATTCCGGAACTCCTCGTGACGTCTGGGATCTCATCCGGGACTCCAAACAACTTTCGGGTTACTGCATACTAATATCTCTACAACCCTAGCGTCACCAAACCTTAAGTGTGTAGACCCTACGGGTTCGGGAGACACGCAGACATGACCGAGACGCCTCTCCAGTCAATAACCAACAGCGGGATCTGGATACCCATGTTGGCTCCCACATGCTCCTCGATGATCTCATCGGATGAACCACGACGTCGAGGACTTAATCAATCCCGTATTCAATTCCCTTTGTTAATCAGTACGTTACTTGCCCGAGACTCGATCGTCGGTATCCCAATACCTTGTTCAATCTCGTTACCGGCAAGTCACTTTACTCGTACCGTAATGCATGATCCCGTGACCAACCCCTTGGTCACATTGAGCTCATTATGATGATGCATTACTGAGTGGGCCCAGAGATACCTCTCCGTCATATGGAGTGACAAATCCCAGTCTCGATTCGTGCCAACCCAACAGACACTTTCGGAGATACCTGTAATGTACCTTTATAGTCACCCAGTTATGTTGTGACGTTTGGCACACCCAAGGCACTCCTACGATATCCGGGAGTTGCACAATCTCATGGTCTAAGTAAATGATACTTGACATTCAGAAAAGCTACAACAAACGAACAACACGATCTTTGAGCTAAGCTTAGGATTGGGTCTTGTCCATCACATCATTCTCCTAATGATGTGATCCCGTTATCAATGACATCTAATGTCCATAGTCAGGAAACCATGACTATCCTTTGATCAACAAGCTAGTCAACTAGAGGCTCACTAGGGACGTGTTGTGGTCTATGTATTCACACATGTATTACGATTTCCGGATAATACAATTATAGCATGAATAATAGACAATTATTATGACCAAGGAAATATAATAATCATTTTATTATTGCCTCTAGGGCATATTTCCAACACTGAGAACCCCGTTGCACACAACTTATCTAGGTTAGAGAATGTTCTTGATGACCCACTACCTATTGATGATAGCTTTCTGATGAACAATTAAATGTCATAAGTACTTCTCGTAGTACCCCTTGGTATGCTGATTATGCTAATTACATACTCCCTCCATTCCAAAATACTTGACTTCCATTTGTTTAAATATGGATGTACCTATATACTAAAACATGTCTAGATACATCTATATTTTAACAAATGAAAGTCATGTATTATGGAACGGTGGGAGTAGTTGCTAAATTTATACCACCTAGCTTCACATACCAACAAAAGAAAAAGTTCTTCTATGATTTGAGACATTACTTTTGGGATGACCCACATCTTTATAAAGAAGGAGTAGATGGTGTTATTAGACGTTGTATACCTGAGCATGAACAGGAGCAGATCCTACGCAAGTGCCACTCCGAAACTTATGGAGGACACCACGCGGGAGATAGAACTGCACATAAGGTATTGCAATCCGGTTTTTATTGGCCTACTATCTTCAAGGATGCCCGTAAGTTTGTCCTTTCTTGTGATGAATGTCAAAGAATTGGTAATATTAGTAGACGTCAAGAAATTCCTATGAATTATTCACTTGTTATTGAACCGTTTGATGTTTGGGGCTTGGATTATATGAGACCTTTTCCTGCCTCTAATGGATATACACACATTTTAGTTGTTGTTGATTACGTTACTAAGTGGGTAGAAGCTATTCCAACTAGTAGTGCTGATCATAACACTTCTATTAAAATGCTTAAAGAAGTTATTTTTCCGAGGTTTGGAGTCCCTAGATATTTGATGACTGATGGTGGTTCACATTTTATTCACGGTGCTTTCCATAAAATGCTTGCTAAATATGACGTCAATCATAGAATTGCATCTCCGTATCACCCACAGTCTAGTGGTCAAGTAGAATTGAGTAATAGAGAACTCAAATTAATTTTGCAAAAGACTGTCAATAGGTCTAGAAAGAATTGGTCCAAGAAACTTGATGATGCATTATGGGCCTATAGAACTGCATATAAAAATCCTATGGGTATGTCTCCATATAAAATGGTATATGGAAAAGCATGTCACTTACCTCTCGAACTAGAACATAAGGCATATTGGGATATTAAAGAGCTCAACTATGATTTCAAACTTGCCGGTGAAAAGAGGTTATTTGATATTAGCTCACTTGATGAATGGAGAACCCAAGCTTATGAAAATGCCAAGTTGTTTAAAGAAAAGGTTAAAAGATGGCATGACAAAAGGATACAAAAGCGTGAGTTTAATGTAGGTGATTATGTATTTCTATACAACTCTCGTTTAAGATTTTTTGCCGGGAAACTTCTCTCTAAATGGGAAGGCCCCTATGTTATCGAGGAGGTCTATCGTTCTGGTGCCATAAAAATCAACAACTTCGAAGGCACAAATCCGAAGGTGGTAAACGGTCAAAGAATCAAACATCATATCTCAGGTAATCCCATAAATGTTGAAACCAATATTATTGAAACACTAACCCCGGAGGAATACATAAGGGACACTTTCCAGAATGTTTCAGACTCCGAAAAGGAATAGGTATGTGGTACGGTAAGTAAACCGACTCCAAAACAATTTTTAAGGAAATATTTCTCCGTTTTGGAATATTTAGAAAAATGGAAAATTAAGTAGCAGTCCGGGAAGGACACGAGGGCCTCACGAGGGTGGAGGGTGCGCCCTACCCCCCTGGGCGCGCCCCCCTACCTCGTGAGCTCCTCGTGTGCCTTCCGGACTCCGTTTTATTGCACGATATGTATTTTGGTCGGTAAAAATTCATTATATAATCTCCCGAGGGTTTTGACTCCCGTATCACGCAAAAATCTCTTGTCTTTGTTTCGAATTGTTTTCTGTCAGGGTTTTCAAGGCCAGGCACTATGTCATCTCCCTCCTCCTCCAATCATGAGGGCAATGATGCTTGGCTAATGAAGATAGAGCTGAAGAGAGAAGAACCTATGGAGATCAATAAAGATGAAGGGATCAAGAAGGCCGTGGAGGACCAAGTTCCAGCAATAGAAGACACCCTTCAACTGGATCATAATCTTCTTACCCCTACAGAAATCGAAGCTTTCAAGATGATTGAGTTGGCTCGTGTCGGTGTCAAAACCGGCGGATCTCGGGTAGGGGGTCCCGGACTGTGCGTCTAGGCCGGATGGTAACAGGAGGCAAGGGCACGAAGTTTTACCCAGGTTCGGGCCCTCTCGATGGAGGTAAAACCCTACGTCCTGCTTGATTAATATTGATGATATGGGTAGTACAAGAGTAGATCTACCACGAGATCAGAGAGGCTAAACCCTAGAAGCTAGCCTATAAGATCAGAGAGGCTAAACCCTATGAGCAAGCAGAGAATGCCCCTAATCCATCCAAAGGAGAGCGGGTGTGCCCTGTCCCTTACTTAATAAGGGGGCTCGGATTTCCCATCCACCCATTTCTCCGGGGGCTGCTGGAGTTCTACGGCCTCCAGCTACATCATCTCACGCCTGCCTCGGCATTGCATATCGCGGGCTTTGTAGCCCTCTGCGAGCTGTTCTTCGGTATTGAAGCTCATTTCGGACTGTGGAAGGAGCTATTTTGCCTCGTGCCCCGTTCCAAGAAAGGGTCAATGTATCAAGTGAGCGGAGCCGAAGTATGGCGCATCGCCAGGACCGGATATCTATCCGGAACCCCAAAGAAGGCGTCCGAAGATTGGCCCTCGGAATGGTTCTATATAGAAGACGTCCCGCTGCCGGATCCTATCCGGATCGGCCTCCCAGAATTCGGTAGTGCTCCCTTAAAGAAGCGCCTAAGCTGGCGTCCACGGAGCCCTCAAAGGAAAAGTGACAGGGACATCATTTACCTGATGGGCCGAATAAGATTGTTGGCCCATTCCGGACTAACCATTATCGGAGTTATGGCCGAATGCATCATGCGGGGGGTGCAGCCGCTTCAGTATAGAAGTCACCCCATGTGGGATTTCAACGGGGAGGACGACGCCACCCACTACGGCCATAAAGGGTCGGATTCAGTTGCCGCTCTATTAAAGATCTTGTCCACTTTGTACAAGGGAGAAGAGGAGGAATTTCTCTGCATCAACCCACAGGGTGGATTCTCTATGCACAATCCCCCAAGCTGGGTAAGTGGTCGCATTTACTTGCTCATCCGTTTAGTGTTCCCATTGTTAAATACTTAGTCTGATGACTTCAACGCGGGAACTGCGCCGGGCTGTTAAGGAAATAAGCAGCCCGCCTCCACAACCCGAGGACCCAGGACGGTCTCTCGACCCGGCCTCTCAAGAGGATACGGACATATCTGTGGAGCTGATTGATGGAGTGTTCCATCAGTTGAGCGAGGACAACGCCTTGGTGGCCGTTATGGCCGATTACCCAGGGCTAATCCTGATGCCCCAGGTACTTGAGATCGAAGTCCCAGTCCCCGGATAGGGGTCCGTCCACACATGTTCAATTTCCTGACTGCAACCGAACTCTGCAGGGGAGGTTTTTGAGGCGGAAGGCCGAACCTGTGGCGACAAGCCAACGAGGGGCCGCAGGGCCCCGTGGGCAGAAAAGAGGTGTGGTCCGGACCGAGGCATCAGCGCAAAGGTATGGCGCGCCCGTTTACCCTAGTTGTTATACCTTCGAGGCACATTTGACACCCGTGCCCTCTTCAGGACAAAGAGACCTCGCCGGACTATATTCGGAGAGGCTACCAATCGCGCCTCCACCAGCCAGGCTCCAAAGCCTAGTCCCGGGGCGGAGGCGAACGCAAGCCGTGTGCCGGACGTTCCTCCGATGGAGGATGTGGACGGGTTGTCTGCCACCAACTCTGAGGTGGAAAGCGCCATGAACCACAGGCGTCGCCGGGCAATTCTTCGCGACGCTTGCTTCTCCCAAGAGGCGTTAGATGCCTTCAATTCGGGAGATGCGCACCTTCGTGCCGCTCAAAATGGTCTAGCCAGAGCCACAGAGCAATATGTAAAAGACATACGGGTAAGAAAATTTTGGTAAATATATATGTAGCAGTAGCCCCCGAGACTTGAAACAGTTAGAATAACTGGTTTAAGGATCATTTGATATGCAGGTTCTTACAGAAAAGAATTCCCTACTGCCCCAGGAGCTGGAAGAGTGCAAAGCCCAACTGGAGGCTGCACTAGCCGCGGCAGGGGAGCCTAAGGAGGCCCCCTCTGGTAATATACATTTCGAAAGATAAGTATTTTGCGAAGCACGACTTTGGTGCGAATCTGACAAATAAAATTGCAGATGGCGCTAGATTGAATCCGGAAAAGCAACATCTCCTACGCCAGCTAAAGATGGTGAGAGGGTGCTATTAAAGGTGATGGGGGAGAAGAACGTTCTCCAAGATGCCAACACCCGGCTGGGCGTCGAGCTGAAAGACGTTCGTGCCCAGCTATCAAACTCCGTGAAGGAGAATCAGCGGCTTCGGCGCGGCATATTTAGTAAGTGCTTGAACAAATCTTTTGAAAGAAAGTTCGGAGGGGAAGTCGACTGGCAGAGCAATGTCTGTAGGTGTGTTAATAGGTCGTCCGGCGGAGGAGATGCCCGGTTCCACGGGTGACCTTCTTCCCGAGCTCTCGCAACTGCTCGATCGAGTTCGGCAGGTGATGCGAGGTGTCGCCCAGGCCCTGTGGCCATCCGTCTCCATGCCCGAAGGTATTAGAGAGCTTGCGGAGAAGCTAAAGGGAGCACGGCGGCGCTTCCAAATGTGGAAGATATCAGCCTGCCGTCAAGGCGCTAGGGAGGCCTGGGCCATGGTGAAAACGCGGTACTCAAAGGCTGGCCCCAACCACATGGCCGAGATTGGTCCTATAGGGCCCGATGGGAAGGAGATCCCTGTAAGCTTAGTCTATGGCCAAGTAGAGTTGGTCGCAAAGTACTCCCAGCAGGACTGTAAATTAGACAGCCTGTTAGATGGTATTGAAGAGGAATACAATCAGTCAAAATGACTATGTAATTGAATTGACATTTATGATGCCTTCTAGCCGGATTGTAATCATTTGTCATGGCCAACCTTTTCGCTTCAACCTCGGGGCCTGACGGTCCGGAGTGTGTCCGAATTCCCATGCGGTTATATAGGAACCGGGGAATGCTTGGAGACCAGGCGTAGGGGTCATTAGTGCGTGAACAGACAAGTGCCTGACTAGTTATGTTATATTACATGGTTAGTAAGAAACATCTTCTAGGGAGAATAGTTCCGTTAGGGGTTCCATTCCCTGGGGGGCATGCCCTAAAGTGCATGTCCATGCTGCGAAAAGAAACGCAGGAAAAACGTCTGGGGGCACATAGATAAAGAAAAAGATCATCTTTAGTTCACCGACCGAATATTCTCTTAAGAACGCTAGCTTTCGGCTTCACCCAGTCTGAGGTACACGTCCAGCTTATCCGGCAGTAACAATCGCAGAGGTGCTCCCTTTACCACCTAGCCGAATAATCGGGAACGTAGGGGTAAGCACAGGAGCCAGGCAACCCAGCTTGGCCAAAACTTAAGTCATATCGATGCATATAATGGCGAATAAAAGGTACATGCGGAAATTTGACACATGTGTTAGGCATGAATCCCGTATAAATAAGCTTTTGTTTAAAGAAGCCCCCAGGTTTACTGAGCGCGGATAGCGCGTTAATTTGTGAGCCTTTAAAGGTTATAAGAGAGAGAGAAAGGGAGAAGGAGAGAAATGTAAGATGGACAGTATATAAAAAATGGACAGAGTAAGGAGACAAACACAGGATCCGGCGCTAGGCATAGAGTCTTCGGAGACGGGCTGCGTTCCATGGGTTCGGCTCGAGTCGGTTATCCGATGCGTTTCGCAGGCGGTACGCTCCACCAGTCAGGACTTGGTCAATTATGAAGGGACCTTCCCACTTGGGCTTGAGTTTGTCCTTTTTCTTGTCCGGCAGGCGTAGAACTAATTCGCCAACGTTGTAATTTTTGGCCCGTACTCTCTGCTTTGGTATCTTCGAGCTTGCTGTTGATAGAATGCGGAACGGGCTTTCGCCATGTCACGCTCCTCCTCTGATGTGTCCAAATTGTCCTGCTGATCGAGCTCGGCTTCTCTTTCCTCGTACATGCGCACTCGAGGTGAGTCATGAATTATGTCGCAAGGCAGAACTGCCTCTGCGCCGTACACCATGAAGAATGGTGTGTATCCGGTGGTGCGATTCGGCGTGGTCCGCAGCTCCCAGAGTACGGAGTCGAGCTCCTCTACCCAGTGCGTGTTAGATTCCTTGAGGGACCACACTAGTCTGGGTTTGATGCCGCTCATGATAAGACCATTTGCACGTTCGACCTGGCCGTTAGTTTGTGGGTGATAGACGGAAGCATAATCGAGCTTTATGCCCATGTTTTTGCACCAGAGTTTTACCTTGTCGGCCGTAAAGTTCGTGCCGTTATCAGTGATGATGCTGTGGGGGACGTCGTAACGGTGTACAACCCCGGATATGAAGTCTATCACAGGTCTGGATCCGGCCGTCTTAACAGGCTTGGCTTCTATCCATTTGGTGAACTTATCCACCATGACCAGTAAGTATTTGTGCTTGTGGGTTCCGCCTTTAAGGGGTCCAACCATATCAAGCCCCCAGACCGCAAAGGGCCAAGTGATGGGGATAGTTTGGAGGGCGGTGGGTGGCATATGGCTTTGGTTTGCAAAGAGCTGGCAGCCGGCGCATCGTTGGACTAAGTCCTGAGCGTCTGCCCGGGCCATCGGCCAATAAAAGCCTGTACGGAAGGCCTTGCTTACCAGGGCCCGGGCTGCAGCGTGATGACCGCGGAGTCCGGCATGGATTTCAGCCAGGAGATTCCGCCCCTCCTCTTTGGAGATGCACCTTTGAAGGACTCCGGTAGTGCTTTTCTTATAAAGCTCTCCCTCGTGGACTCTGTAGGCTTTTGATCGCCACACTATGCAGCGTGCCTCATTTTGGTCCTCGGGGAGTTCCTGCCTAGTAAGGTAGGCGAGGAATGGTTCTGTCTACGGGGCGATGACGGCCATTATTACGTGGGCTGAAGGTGTTATTTCAATGGCAGAGCCTCCGATTGTGTCAGAATGTTCGGTGTCGGGCAGTGCGGTTGGGTCCGGGCAGTTATTGTTCGGGTCCCCTTCCCATGCCACGGATGGCTTGAAAAGCCTTTCCAAGAAGATGTTGGGGGGGGACTACATCGCGTTTTGCACCGATGCATGCCAGGACATCTGCCGCCTGATTATTTTACCGGGCTATATGGTGAAATTCAAGTCCTTCGAACCGAGCTGACATTTTTAGGATGGCATTGCGGTAAGTTGCCATTTTCGGATCCTTGGCATCGAAGCCTCCATTTATTTGGGAGATTGCGAGGTTCGAGTCCCCGCGCACCTCTAGGCGTTGGATGCCCATGGATACTGCCATCCGGAGACCATGTAGAAGGGCCTCATATTCGGCTGCATTGTTGGAGTCTGTGTACAGAATTTGTAGTACGTATTGAACTGTGTCTCCTGTGGGGGACGTTAAAACGACGCCAGCCCCCAGTCCAGCCAACATTTTGGAGCCGTCGAAATGCATGATCCAATTTGAATATGTGTCGTACTCTCTAGGGAGTTCGGCCTCTGTACATTCTGCGACGAAGTCGGCCAAAACTTGTGACTTGATGGCTCGTCGTGGCTTATAAGTTATGTCGAACGGGAGGAGCTCGATGGCCCATTTCGCAATCTAGCCCGTTGCGTCACGGTTGTTTAAAATGTCGTTAAGTGGTACTTCTGAGGCTACTGTTATTGAACACTCTTGAAAGTAGTGTCGTAGCTTCCGGGATGCCATGAATACCGCGTACGCAATCTTTTGATAATGCGGGTACCGTGATTTGCATGGAGTGAGGACAATGGACATATAATAGACCGGCCTTTGAAGGGGGAATTTGTGTCCGTCCGCTTCTCGTTCGACGACGAGCACTGCGCTTACAACCTGATGTGTTGCTACGATGTACAATAGCATTGGTTCGCCGGTGTTTGGCGTGGCCAGGACTGGGTTTGTTGCCAGTATGGCTTTTATTTTGTCGAGTCCGGCCGTGGCTGCGTCCGTCCATTTGAAGTGTTCGGTGCACCGAAGGAGGCGGTAAAGGGGAAGGGCCTTTTCTCCCAAGCGGGAGATAAAGCGGCTTAGAGCCGCCACACATCCGGTTAACTTTTGTATTTCTTTGAGGTCCTTTGGGATATCCAGTTGCGACAGAGCTCGGATCTTGGTTGGATTTGCTTCAATTCCTCTACTGGATACAATGAAGCCCAAGAGCTTTCCGGCTGGAATGCCGAAAACGCATTTTTCCAGGTTGAGCTTGATGTTGTATGTTCGGAGATTATCAAATGTGAGCCTCAAGTCGTCTACTAGAGATTCAACATGTCTTGTTTTGACGACCACATCATCTACATATGTGTCCACTGTTTTACCGATCTGGCTTGCCAAACATGTCTGAATCATGCACTGATATGTTGCGCCGGCATTTTTGAGCCCGAAGGGCATCGTGTTGAAGCAGAATGGCCCGTATGGTGTGATAAATGCCGTTGCGGCTTGGTCTGGTTCTGCCATCTTGATTTGATGGTAGCCAGAATATGCATCAAGGAAACACAACGAATCGTGTCCTGCGGTAGCATCGATAATTTGATTGATGCGGGGGAGGGGGAAGGGATCCTTTGGGCAAGCCTTGTTAAGGTCTTTAAAATCAACACACAGGCGCCAGGATTTGTCCTTCTTTGGTACCATCACCAGGTTTGCTAGCCAGTCCGGATGTTTTATATCTCTGATGAATCCGGCCTCTAATAGCTTTGCTAGCTCCTCTCCCATAGTCTGTCTCTTAGGTTCGGAAAAAAGCCGAAGAGCCTGTTTGACAGGTTTGAATCCTGTTTGGATATTTAAGCTGTGCTCGGCCAGTCTACGTGGGATTCCTGGCATGTCTGAAGGATGCCAGGCGAAAATGTCCCAGTTCTTTCATAGGAACTCTCGCAATGCGGTGTCGACATCAGGGTTTAACTGTGCCCCGATGGAAGCTGTTTTATTGGGGTCCGTTGGATGGACTGGGAATTTGACTATTTCGTCTGCTGGTTTAAAGGAGGTAGATTTGGATCGTTTGTCGAGTACCACATCGTCCCTATTCACCGTAGAGCGCAGCGCAGTCGGCTCCTCAGTCGCTAGGGCTTCGGATAGTGCCTTGAGGGCCAATGCGGCTGTCTTGTTTTCGGCGCGGAGTGCTACGTCTGGATCACTAGCGAGAGTGATGATCCTGTTAGGCCCGGGCATCTTGAGCTTCATGTACCCATAATGGGGTATTGCTTGGAAGATTGTGAATGTTTCCCGCCCTAGCAGAGCGTGATAACTGCTGCTGAACGGGGCCACCTGGAACGTGACCTCTTCGAACATGTAATTGTCCGGCGTGCCGAACACCACATCTAGTGTGATTTTTCCTGTACAGTGCGCTTCCCGACTGGGGATTATTCCTCTAAAGGTTGTGCTGCTTCGCATGATGTGGTTCCAGTCTATATCCATTTTTTGAAGAGTTTCCTCATAGATGAGGTTCAATCCGCTGCCGCCGTCCATGAGTACCTTGGTAAGACGAAAGCTGTCCACTATTGGACTGAGGACCAATGCAGCTGGTGCTCGGGCTGTTCGGAATTTAGGTTCATCACTGGCGTTAAAGGTAATGGTCGTGTCACTCCATGGGTTTATTGTTGCTACTTGGTAGACTTCGGCAAGGCTGCGGAGTGTCCTTTTTTGCATACTATTTGATGCGAAGGTCTCGAAGACTGTTATACCATATTGGTGTCTCTGGGGTGGCTTTCTGTGGCCTCCAGAATTAGGAGGTTTTTGCCAATTTTGGCCACCTGCCGGAGTATCCAACATGCTCTAAGGCTGTGAGTTGGTGTGGCGTCCTCTGTACTATGAATTTTACAGGGTCCATTAAGCCATCCTTCCAGTACGGTTACATGCCCTGTAGAGGGTTTTTGCCTTTTGGTGTTTGACCCGGGTGTCTGGCGATGATGCACCCTTTTATTTCGGACTAGGCTTGCCTTAAGGGTCGGATTGTCCCAAAATTTTGTTTCGGTTTTCCGGGCGCTTTCCATCGCACAGTACTTTCGTACTATGGACGCTAAATCAACGAAGTGTGTAATATCACGGCGACTTATGGCATTGAGCATTCCCTTGTCCGTGCAATTATTGCAAAAGAATGAAATTGTGTCTTCCTCGTGGCAGCCCTTTATCCTGTTCATAACTAGGAGGAATCTGGCCCAGTAATGATGTACTGTTTCTTTGGGCTCTTGCCTGATTTGGGATAGATCACTAATGTTCGAGTGGGTGGGCGGAATTAAATCCGAAGCCTTACCCCTTCTGAGGCTCAGAGGCCGAGGAATTTCCGAACTCAAAAATTTGGATTCCTGGATGTCGTCCAATGAATCCAGTCCGTCGCCTGATTCTAGGTTCAAGTCTTGAGTGATATCCTCCCCTCTGCGGACATCCGGCTTGGAGGGATCAGGAATCCGGACGTAGCGAGTCCTTAAGATAGATGAAGGGTCGCCGCACTGTCCCTCTACCACGGCAACGTGATGGGTGACTTGGGGAGAGTTAATATCTCTCAGATCGGTTTTAGGCCCAATCTGGTCGTAATCCGTAGCGACTCCCAGGGCGGCGAAGCGATCCGAGAGCTCGTTTATGGAGGAAAGCTCTATTGGATCTAACTGCTCGGCAAGTTCCGAGTTGACATGAAGATTGTTTTCGATGGCTCGAGAGGTCATCGTCGGCGCAGAAGCCGAACAAGTGGTCATAAGAAAACCGCCTAGCCGGAGGGTTTGGCCGACAGCCAAAGCTCCCTTAGAAACGGTGTCGTATTTAAAGACGGGACGAGGCATCCTTCCTGATGGCGATGACACAGAGGAACTCTCAATGAAAGCACCAATATCAGTGTCAAAACCGGCGGATCTCGGGTAGGGGGTCCCGGACTGTGCGTCTAGGCCGGATGGTAACAGGAGGCAAGGGACACGAAGTTTTACCCAACTTCGGGCCCTCTCGATGAAGGTAAAACCCTACGTCCTGCTTGATTAATATTGATGATATGGGTAGTACAAGAGTAGATCTACCACGAGATTAGAGAGGCTAAACCCTAGAAGCTAGCCTATGGTATGATTGTTGATGTGTATGTTGTCCTACGGACTAAAACCCTCTGGTTTATATAGACACCGGAGAGGGTTAGGGTTACATAGAGTCGGTTACAATGGTAGGAGATCTGAACATCCGTATTGCCAAGCTTGCCTTCCACGCCAAGGAAAGTCCCTTCCGGACACGGGACGGAGTCTTCAATCTTGTATCTTCATAGTCCAGGAGTCTGGCTGAAGGTATAGTTCGGCTATCCGAACACCCCCTAATCCAGGACTCCCTCAGCTCGTATACAAAATAAGTATCTCACATGTGAAAATATTTTGTTGAAGGAGCATATCATCGCACTCAAGGGCATTATCCGCAAGTTAGAAGACCTTCTACGCTCGATGTGCGACTATCCATCATCAACAACACCTCCATCGTCTCCTCCAACAAAGAAGAATTGAGTATCTAGGTATGGGCACTCCACTTGGCAACTATCAAGCTTGGGGGAGTGCCCCGGTATTGTATCACCCTCACCTTTATCTTTACCGTTTTCCTTAGTTCAATCCTATTAGTAGTATTTTGATCTAGTCGAATAAAGTTTATGGCATGATCTAGTTGTGAGTTTTGCTTTATTATCCTTCTATGTAATCGAGTTCGTGAGCAATATAATAAAGATTAGTGTTGAGTCAAGGGCTTGATTGTTTTGCCATGATCCTAAGTGAATAAAAGAAAAGAGAAAGAAATAAAAAGAAACAAAGAGATCATATGGATCTCATGGAGAGTAATGAGCTCACATAGAAAAAGGATGATGAATAAAAGTTGTTGAGAGTTGACAAGCATAGTTTTGGTCATCGTCGCAATTAATAGGAAGTAATAAAGAAAGAGAGGTCTTCACATATAGATGTACTATCTTGGACATCTTTTATGATTGTGAGCACTCACTAAAATATGACATGCTAAAGAGTTGACATTGGACAAGGAAGACAACGTAATGGGTTATGTTTTCTTACATCTGAGATAAATTATAGTCTTGGATCTTCCAACATGTTGAGCTTGCCTTTCCCCCTCATGCTAGCCAAATTCATTGCACCAAGTAGAGATACTACTTGTGCAAGTAGAGATACTACTTATGCTTCCAAATACCCTTAAACCAGTTTTGCCATGAGAGTCCACCATATCTACCTATGGATTGAATAAGATCCTTCAAGTAAGTTGTCATCAGTGCAAACAAATTGCTCTCTAAATATGTATGATTGATTGGTGTGGGAGAAATAAGCTTTATACGATCTTGTGATGTGGAAGTAATAAAAGCGACGGACTACATAATAAAGGTTCATATCACAAGGGAAATATAAAGTGATGTTCTTTCGCATTAAGATTTTGTGCATCCAACCATAAAAGCGCATGGCAACCTCTGCTTCCCTCTGCGAAGGGCCTATCTTTTATCATTATCTTCTACCTTATGCAAGAGTCATGGTGATCTTCACCCTTCCTTTTTTACACTTTATTCTTTGGCAAGACAGTATGTTGGAAAGATCATGGTATATATGGCTAATTGGATGTGGGTTTTCATGAACTATTACTGTTGACATTACCCTTGAGGTAAAACGTAGGGAGGCCATACTATAAGCCCCTATCTTTCTATGTGTCCGATTAAAACTCCACACCCATAAGTATTGCATGAGTGTCAGCAATTGTGAAAGATTATATGATAGTTGAGTATGTGGACTTGCTGAAAAGCTCTTATACATTGACTCTTTCCTATGTTATGATAAATTGCAATTGCTTCAATGACCGAGATTGTAGTTTGTTAGTTTTCAATGAAGTTTACGATTCATACATGATATTGTGATTGAATTATTACTCTAGCATTAGAGATCATATGACAAAAATTATATAACTTGCTGTTATAAGAATGATCATGATGCCCTCATGCCTGTATTTTATTTTTATCGACACCTTCATCTTTAAACATGTGGACATATTTTTCGATTTCGGCTTTTCGCTTGAGGACAAGTGAGGTCTAAGCTTGGGGGAGTTGATACGTACATTTTATATCAATATTTATTGCATTATGGGCTGTTATTTCACATTATGTCACAATACTTATGGCTATTCTCTCTTATTTTACAAGGTTTACATAAGGAGGGAGAATGCCGGCAGCTGGAATTTTGGGCTGGAAAAGGAGCAAATATTAGAGACCTATTCTGCACAACTCCAAAAGTCCTAAAACTCCACGGAACACCTTATAATAAATAATGAAAAATCCTCGCCAAAGATGAAGACCAGGAGGCCCACACCCTTCTCACGAGGGTGGGGGCGCGCCCCCCTGCCTCGTGGGCCCCCTGGTGGCTCTCCGATGACCATCTTCTCCTATATGAAGTCTTTCATCGAGAAAAAAATAAGAAGCAACCTTTCGGGACGAAACTCCGCCGCCACGAGGCGGAACCTTGGCGGATCCAATCTAGAGCTCCGGCAGAGCTGTTTTGCCGGGGAAACTTCCCTCCCGGAAGGGGAAATCATCGCCATCATCATCACCAACGCTCCTCTCATCGGGAGAGCGCAATCTCCATCAACATCTTCATCAGCACCATCTCATCTCAAAACCCTAGTTCATCTCTTGTATCCGATTCTTGTCTTCAAGTCCGGGATTGGTGCTAGTAGGTTGCTAGTAGTGTTAACTACTCCTTGTAGTTGATGCTAGTTGGTTTAATTGGTGGAAGATCATATGTTCAGATCCTTTATGCATATTAATACCCCTCTGATTATGAACATGTTTATGCTTTGTGAGTAGTTACATTTGTTCCTGAGGACAAGGGAGAAGTCTTCCTATTAGTAGTCATGTGAATTTGGTATTCATTCGATATTTTGATGAGATGCATGTTGTCTAGCCTCTAGTGGTGTTATGTGAACGTCGACTACATAACACTTCACCATTATTTGGGCCTAGAGGAAGGCATTGAGAAGTAATAAGTAGATGATGGGTTGCTAGAGTGACAGAAGCTTAAACCCTAGTTTATGCATTGCTTCGTAAGGGGCTGATTTGGATCCATATGTTTCATGCTATGGTTAGGTTTACCTTAATACTTTGTTGTAGTTGCGGATGCTTGCAATAGAGGTTAATCATAAGTGGGATGATTGTTCAAGTAAGAACATCACCCAAGCACCGGTCCACCCACATGTCAAATTATCAAAGTACCGAACGCGAATCATATGAACGTGATGAAAACTAACTTGACGATATTCCCATGTGTCCTCGGGAGCGCTTTTCCTTATATAAGAGTTTGTCCAGGCTTGTCCTTTGCTAAAAAAAGTATTGGGCCACCTTGCTGCACTTTATTTACTTTTGTTACTTGTTGCTCGTTACAAATTATCTTATCACAAAACTATCTGTTACCACTTATTTTAGTACTTACAGAGAATACCTTGCTGAAAACCGTTTATCATTTCCTTCTGCTCCTCGTTGGGTTCGACACTCTTACTTACCGAAAGGACTACGATAGATCCCCTATACTTGTGGGTCATCACACGGGAGGGTAGGACAAAAGATGTCAGGCAAGTTTTTTTCCATAAGCACGTATGACTATATTCGGAATACATGCCTATATTACATTGACGAACTGGAGCTAGTTCCGTGTCACCCTATGTTATGATTGTTACATGATGAACCGCATCCGGCATAATTATCCATCATTGATCCGATGCCTACGAGCTTTCCATATACTGGTTTACGCTTATTTACTTTCCCGTTGCTATTGTTGCAATCACTACAAAATACCAAAAACATTACTTTGCTTTCATTACTCTTTTGTTACCATTACCATTACTATCATATTACTTTGCTACAAAACACTTTGTTGTAGATACTAAGTTTCCAGGTGTGGTTGAATTGACAACTCAGCTGCTAATACTTGAGAATATTCTTTGGCTCCCCTTGTGTCGAATCAATAAATTTGGGTTGAATACTCTACCCTCGAAAGTTGTTGCAATCCCCTATACTTGTGGGTAATCAGTTAACACTTAGCGAATACATGAACTCCTCAAACTATAGTCATCACCGGGAGTGGTCCCGATTATTTTCACTTCGGGGTTACCGGATCATAACACATAGTAGGTGACTATTGACTTGCAAAGTAGGATCAAGAACTCACATATATTCGTGGAAACATAATAGGTTCAGATCTGAAATCATGGCACTCGGGCCCTAGTGACAAGTATTAAGCATAACAAAGTCATAGCAACATCAATCTCAGAACATAATGGATACTAGGGATCAAACCCTAACAAAACTAACTCGATTACATGATAAATCTCATCCAACTCATCACCGTCCAGCAAGCCTACGATGGAATTACTCACGCACAGCGGTGAGCATCATGAAATTGGTGATGGAGGAAGGTTGATGATGGTGATGGCGACGGATTCCCCTCTCCGGAGCCCCGAACGGACTCCAAATCACCCCCCCCCCCCGAGAGAGATTAGGGCTTGGCGGCGGCTCCGTATTGTAAAATGCGATGAATCCTTCTCTCTGATTTTTTTCCTCCCCGAACATGAATGTATAGAGTTGGAGTTGAGGTCAGTGGAGAGCGCCCCCCACCCTCGTGGACAGGGTGTGGGCCTGTAACACCCCGGATATGATTGACCCAATATGTACTCCAACTCTTGTCGTTTCCGGTGTTAAGTTATTTTATTTTCTCGGGTTCAGGTTTTTGTCTTCGTGTGTTGTTATCGTTGTCATGCATCTCATATCATATCATCATGTGCATTGCATTTGCATACGTGTTCATCTCATGCATTCGATCATTTTCCCCATTGTCCGTTTTGCATTTCGGCGCTTCGTTCTCCTCCGGTGGTCATTTCTACCTTTCTTTCGTGTGTGGGGATTAAACATTTACGGATTGGACCGAGACTTTCCAAGCGGCCTTGGTTTACTACCGGTAGACCGCCTGTCAAGTTTCATACCATTTGGACTTCGTTTGATGCTCCAACGATTAACCGAGGGACCGAAAAGGCCTCGTGTGTGTTGTAGCCCAACACCCCTCCAATTTGGCCCAAAACCCACCAAAAGCCTCTCCATCATCTAGAGCGTTCGATCACGATCGCGTGGCCAAAAACCGCACTTCATTTGGACTCTCCTAACTCTCTCTATGCCTATATATAGACCCTCATTCCAAATCTCGGATCCCCTCCTCGAAACCCTAAAAAAATCCCAGATCCGCCGCCCCGGACGTGTCCGGCCCGCGCCGGACAACATCCGCCGGCGACCGCAACCAACCGGGAGGCGCCATGTGGCCGGCCGCCTCCTCCCACCGCTGCGGCCCGCCCGGCCCGCAGCCAGCCCTCGAGGGCCCGCCGCCATCCGCCGCCTCCCCGCACCTGGCTCCCTTGCCCGCCGCCATCCGCCGCCTCCCCCCCGGCGTTCGCTCG
>NC_057806.1:427425147-427434576 GCF_018294505.1 Triticum aestivum
GCGTCGTCATCCGCCGCCCCACGCTGCGTCCGACCGCCACCACCGCCAGCTCCGGCCTCCTCCTCCCCTCGTCGCCGGATCCTCCGAGCTTCAAGTCCGGCCGCCGTCCCTCACAGCTCCGGCGAGTTCCCCGGCGAACCTCGTTTTCCGTGCACCCCGGATCTGGATCTAGATCCAAACTCGATTGACTTTCCGTCCCTAACCCTAATTTTTTTGCCTATGTTCATCGCATCGTAACTCCGCATCCGTAGCTCCGTTTTGGGCATATAGCATATCAAAATGTTCGCCTCAGAGAGTACATCATTTCATCTTATTGCATCATTTTCATTTGAGTTCATCTTGATGCCCGAAATACTGTTAGAAAAGTGCTATTTGAGATAATTGTCACATCTGCTGCTCCAGTTAGATATTTGTCATTTTTGCCATGATTATTGTGTGCATGATATGCCCATGAGCTCTACATGAGTTTTGTTATATGTTTTGCCATCTATCCAGAGGTGCAATCCATGTATTTTTGTGATGTGTGTGGTGACTAGCACGAGCTTGCAAAGTGGAGCATTCGTTAATGCTGATTTCAGGGACTTAGCATTTCCACTAAGTCCTTGACCTGTTTATCTCATATGGCCATATGTTCTTGTTGTTTCCTAGTGATCCGTGCCTCTTTTGAGGATGGTCAGTAAGGATGTTTTGTTAATCTTGTAGTGCTATATCCATCCATTTCTTTGTTTGCAATTATGGAGCACCCTAGCTTGAGTCAATCGAGCTCTACTTTTGTCATTTCGTGAATCTGGGCAGATTGTCTACTTGTTAGCGATTTTGCCGATGATGTTGTAGTTGATCCGTGCATGCTATGTTATTGTTCTTGCCATGTCTAGCTTGCATTTTGTGTTTTCTTGATGGCTGTATGCTTAGATTGTCATGACTTGCTCTGTAGTGAGTGCATCGAGCTCGTAAACATGCCTACTTGATATCTGTTTCAGCATGCTCCAGTTTTCACTAAGTCTGAGAACTGATTATGTTTTTTGCCATGTTCACATGCTTGCAAATGTATTTTCTGATCCCTTTTGGCTCAAGGTCACTAAGGGACTTTTGTTAATATCTTTGAGTAGCTCCATGCCATGCTTTACTTTGCCAGGTTCAGGTCCTGTAGCATATTGTTTTCATGCTCCGAAGAGTGCTATCTGATATGAAATTCCAGACAAGTGTTAATTTCACTAAGTCTGAAATCTGTTTACCAAATGCATTTTTGCCATGCTTGTTTGAACCTGTTAATGGATGAATTGGCCGTAGCTCAGTGCTAGACTTTTGTTAAGCATCATGAATGGATTCTTGCCATGTATTTTTATGCCATGTTTGGGTGCTGTAGCATGTTCATCTTGTTGCATTTAGATGGCTACTTGCTGTAAATCGCAGAACGTGGTCATATTTGAATTGCTTGCCATTTCCAAACCGTAACTCCGATTCCGGCGTTCTTTATATCGTTCTCAAGCGATTTCATCTCATCTTTCTAGTGGCACACTTGGATTTCCAAGTTGAGGCCAGGTTCATTCATACCTTGCCAAATCTTGCATATGCATCCCGCATCGCATCCCGCATAGCATATCATCTTTGCATCATATTGGTTGAGCTTTGCACGTGGTTGATTGTGTTACGTTTGCTTGTTTGTCTTGTTTGGGTAGAGCCAGGAGACGAGTTCGCTAACGAGGAGCCCGTTGAGTTTGATTTCGAGGATCCAGTCAACTCTGACAACTTTGCAGGCAAGATGATCATACCCTCGAAATCACTACTATCTTTGCTTTGCTAGATGCTCGCTCTTTTGCTATGCCTATGCTACAATGCCTACCACTTGCTTATCATGCCTCCCAAATTGCCATGTCAAACCTCTAACCCACCATGTCCTAGCAAACCGTTGATTGGCTATGTTACCGCTTTGCTCAGCCCCTCTTATAGCGTTGCTAGTTGTAGGTGAAGATTGGAGACCGTTCCTTGTTGGAACATTATTTACTTGTTGGGATATCATTATATTGCCTTGTTATCTTAATGCATCTATATACTTGGTAAAGGGTGGAAGGCTCAGCCTCTCGCCTAGTGTTTTGTTCCACTCTTGCCGCCCTAGTTTCCGTCATATCGGTGTTATGTTCCCGGATTTTGCGTTCCTTGCGCGGTTGGGTTATAATGGGAACCCCTTGATAGTTCACCTTGATTAAAGCTTTTCCAGCAATGCCCAACCTTGGTTTTACCATTTTCCACCTAGCCTCTTTTTCCCTTGGGTTTCCGGAGCCCGAGGGTCATCTTATTTAAACCCCCTCGGGCCAGTGCTCCTCTGAGTGTTGGTCCAACCGAGCGATGTCCGGGGCTACCAGGGGCAACTCTGGGCTGGCCTACCCGACGTCTAGCTCATCTGAGTGTGCCCTGAGAACGAGATATGTGCAGCTCCTATCGGGATTTGTCGGCACATTCGGGCGGTGTTGCTGGATTTGTTTTAACTTGTTGAAGTGTCTTGTAGAACCTGGATACCGAGCCTGATCGGAATGTCTCGGGAGAAGGTCTATTCCTTTGTTGACCGTGACAGCTTGTCATGGGCTAAGTTGGGACTCCCCTGCAGGGATTTGAACTTTCGAAAGCCGTGCCCGCGGTTATGGGCAGATGGGAATTTGTTAATGTCTGGTTGTAGATAACTTGAACCTTAATTTAATTAAAATGAATCAACTGTGTGAGTTGCCGTGATGGTCTCTTCTCGGCGGAGTCCGGGAAGTGAACACGGTGTTGGAGTAATGCTTGCGCAGGTTGTCCTTTAGTTACTCGTTCGCGCTTTGCCTCCTCTTCTCGCTCTCTTTTGCGAACAGGATAGCCACCATATATGCTAGTCGCTTGCTGCAGCTCCACATATTTTACCTTGCCTTACCCATAAGCTTAAATAGTCTTGATCGCGAGGGTGCGAGATTGCTGAGTCCTTGTGGCTCATAGATTACTTCCAAACCAGATGCAGGGCCTGATGATTCCGTTCCAGATGACGCGCTTGAGCTCAAGTGGGAGTTCGACGAGGACTCACGCTGATACTATGTGTCTTTCCCTGATGATCAGTAGTGGTGCCCAGTTGGGGTGATCGGGACCGTGTCGCTTGATGGGTTATCTTTTATTTTGGCGCCGTAGTCGGGCCATGAGTGTTTGAATGTTGTAATGCTATTGATGTACTTTGTGTGACGTGGCGAGTGTAAGCCAACTATGTATCTCCCCTTTTATTATCTATATTACATGGGATGTTGTGATGATTGCCTAACTTGCGACATTGCTTTCAATGCGGTTATGTCTCTAAGTCGTGCCTCGACACGTGGGAGCTATAGCCGCATCGAGGGCGTTACAAGTTGGTAATCAGAGCCATCCCCGACCTTAGGAGCCCCCACTGATTTATCGTTTTTAGCGGCCGAGTTGTGTCTAGAAAAAAATGTTTTGAGTCATTTAGGAATTATATATCGGAGAGTTTAGGAATTCTTTTTACTTCCCAGTCTCCTCATCGCTCTGGTAAGGCATCCTGACGTAGAGTTTTGACTCTTCTCTTCTCAATTTTCACTAAATAGAATTTTAGGATCACGCGGGTATCTTGGAATCGTTCCGATGGTTTTGTGACGAGAACATTATCTTGGTGCCTCCTGTCATGGGTTTTGTGGCAGTGTCCCGGGGAGTTGAGCTCCGAGGTGTTGTCGTCACAATTTTATCGTTGCAGTTCTGGAATACCTGAGTTTAGTACACCGACATCGAAAATCTCTTTTATGCAGTTCGTTGGTGAGATAATCTCGACGCCACCTAGTACTGGGGCGGGAGTTCGGGAGTATCGCCATAACTTGTATAACGGATGCTTTTCGAAGGTTGAGGTAGATGGTTTCCGAAGTTTATCTCGGTTATGTGTTGAAGGATGGATACAGCTGGATTTAGGAATTGCTAGATTTGGGTGAGATATTATGCTTCCCCTGTATCCCCAACACCTGATTGCATAACCGGAAAGGTTCGGGAGTTTCATAGGTGGGAATTCTTGTAGCTCTAGTTCTTCTTCCACGGATATTTAGTTTGAGATTGGGATTTCTTACCTTGTTGATTTATTTCTCTACCTAAATTCTAAGTGGCTTCCCAATTTATGGATATGTGACCATTTAAAGAGGAATGCATTCGTTCATTTTGTTCGGATGTGAAGACTTTATGTTGCAATTTTCATTCCGTTGGATTCAGCTTCATTTTATCTGTCAATGTGCTAACGGTGGTCGCCCTCTTCAGGATGGCTCCCGCTAAGAGCACCAATCAGAATCAGAATCAGGATCCGCCACCACCTCCACCTCCTCCGGAGGCATGGCAAGCTGTGATGGCCGCAACCAATGCAAACACATAGTTGATCATGCAAATTCTTCAAGAGCGCAATCAAGCGAACCAAGGCAACCAAGGCAACAATTAGAATCACTTTGCTACACTCAACCAGTTCCTTGCTAACGAGCCAAAGACTTTCAGCAATTGTGTTGAGGCAACTGATGCTGATGATTGGCTCGTGGATCTGTGCAAGCATTTCGAGTGCAGTAACATCAGGCCTGAGGACTTCGTCAAGTTCGCTTCCTTCCAACTCAAAGATCAAGCTGCAGAATGGTTCCAGTAGTACAAGGATTCCAGGGGTGGACGTGTTATTACCTGGGATGAATTCCGTCAAGATTTCAGAGCTCATCATATCCCCTAGAGTGTGGTTGAAAGCAAGCGTGAGGAATTCCGCAACCTGAAGCAAGGCTCTTTGTCTATCTATGACTACAACAAGTTGTTCCAAAAGCTCGCCCGCTTTGCTAAGCAGGACGTACCTGATGAGAAGAGCATGATATACCAGTTCAGGGGTGGTCTCAGAGAATAAATCCAGCTAGCTCTTGTTCTCTTTGAGCCCTTAAGGTACGATGAGTTCTACAACATGGCATTAAAGCAAGAGGTTGCTCAACTAAGGTGTGATGCTTCCAAGAAGCGAGTCAGAGATGCTACTCCTTCTTCCTCTACTCAGGTGGCCAAGCAGCAGAAGTATTGGCTTCCTCCTCCTCCGTTCTGTCAGCCGTATCAGCAGAAGAGCAAAGGTGGTAGTGGATCTTCCCACCCACCCAACCCTGGCTTTTAGAACAAGACTTCGTCTCAAGCTCCTAGATCAAGTGCTCCGTATCACCATCCGCTTTCAGAGGTCACGTGCAACAAGTGCCAATAGAAGGGTCACTATGCCAACAAATGCTTCAATCAGAGGCGTCTTCCTCCTCCTCCTCCTGTGAGATCGGCAAGTACAGCTATGGTCAAGCATAACACCAAGTCCGCCAAGGTCAACTTGATGAATGCAGCTCTGGCAGAGGACTCGTCAGATGTCATCATGGGTAACCTTCCTGTTAACGATATTCCTGCTAAAGTTCTTTTTGACACTGGTGCATCGCATTGTTTCATCTCGAGACCATTTGTTTCTAAGCATGAGTTGCCTTTACAAGATTTGCCTAGACAGTTATCTGTTGTTTCTCCGGGTAAATTCATGAATGCAAGCGCTATGGCCCCGGATGTTACTATCATGTTGGGCGATTACAAGTTTCTTTCTTCTCCGGTGGTTCTTGGTAACTCGGATATTGATCTTATTCTCGGAATGGATTGGCTTTCTAAGCACAAGGCGCATCTTGATTGTGCAGCCAGGCATATTCAATTGACTCATTCGTCTAAGGATGTAATTGTCTTTGCCGCTCGTGATGAAACCATCCGTCTATTTTCTCTCAATGAGAAGGGTGAACTGGATGCTATCTCGCAAATTCCAGTCGTTTGCGAATATCAAGACGTCTTTCCAAAAGAGCTTCCAGGAATGCCTCCGCACCGGCCAGTTGAATTCGTCATTGATCTTGAGCCTGGCACGGAACCAGTGTGCAAGCGTCCTTACAAGCTTGGACCTGAAGAGTTTAAGGAGCTGAAGAAGCAACTCGATATTCAAGAGAGAATGGGCCTCATCCGACCTAGTTCTTCTCCATGGGGTTGTGGTGTTCTTTTTGTGAAGAAGAAGGATGGAATGGACCGACTTTGTGTTGATTACCGTCCATTGAACAAGAAGACCATCAAGAACAAATACCCACTTCCCAAAATCAACGAGCTGTTCGAACAACTCAAAGGTGCCCAAGTATTCTCCAAGCTTGATCTCCGTATGGGTTATCATCAGATTCGAATCCGTGAGCAAGATATTCCCAAGACGGCTTTCAGGACAAGCTATGGTTCATATGAGTACACTGTCATGTCTTTTGGCCTCGTCAACGCTCCTCCGACTTTCTCTCGCATGATGAACTTCATCTTCAACGCCTACACCAATGACTTCGTTTTGGTCTATCTCGACGACATTCTGGTTTTCTCGAAGAACAAGGAAGATCATGCCAAGCACTTGTGTTTGGTACTCGATAAGCTGAGGGAACACAAGTTCTACACCAAGTTCTCCAAATGCGAATTTTGGCTCGATGAGGTTCTTTATCTTGGTCATATCATCTCTGCCAAGGGCATTGCGGTGAATCCTGAGAAGGTGTCTGCAATTGTGAATTGGGAACCTCCTCAGAACGTGAAGCAACTCCGTAGCTTCCTCGGTCTCGCAAGCTACTGCCGAAGATTCGTTGAAAACTTTTCTAAGATCGTGAAGCCTCTCTCAAATCTACTCCAGAAGCACATCAAGTACGTTTGGTCTCCGGAGTGTGACATTGCTTTCAACACTTTGAAAGAGAAATTGGTCACTGCTCCAGTCCTGACTCCGCCTGATGAATCCAAGCCGTACGAGGTCTTTTATGATGCCTCTCTCCAAGGTATTGGCGCAGTGTTGATGCAAGAGAAGAAAGTTGTGGCTTATACCTCTCGCCAGTTGAAGCCCAACGAGAAGAACTACCCCACTCATGATCTCGAGTTGGCGGTAGTTGTGCATGCTCTTTTGACTTGGAGACATCTCTTATTGGGAAGAAAAGTGGACATCTTCACTGACCACAAGAGTCTCAAGTACATCTTCACTCAGCCTAATCTCAATCTCAGGCAAACTCGATGGGTCGAAATGATTCAAGAGTATAATCCGAGTATCGAGTATACTCCAGGCAAGGCCAATGTGATTGCTGATGCATTGAGCAGGAAGGCTTATTGCAACAGTCTGATTCTCAAGCCTTACCAACCTGAGCTTTGTGAAGCTTTCCGCAAACTTAATCTGCAAGTTGTTCCTCAAGGTTTCCTCGCCAACCTTCAAGTCTCTCCCACCTTGGAAGACTAGATTCGCCAAGCTCAGCTTCTTGATGCTATGGTGAAGAAGGTGAAGATTGGGATTACCAAGAGTCAACCCAAGTACAAGTGCTACCGCCTTGATGACAAGGATACTCTCTTCTTCGAGGATCGTATTTTTGTGCCCAAAGGTGACCTTCGTAAAGTGATCATGAACGAGGCTCACAATTCTCTCCTCTCCATCCACCCTGGGAGCACGAAGATGTATCAGGACCTCAAACAGGCTTATTGGTGGACTCGAATGAAGCGCGAGATTGCTCAGTTCGTGAATGAGTGTGATGTCTGCAGAAGAGTGAAGGCAGAACACCAAAGGCCAGCGGGTCTCCTCCAACCTCTTGCCATTCCAGAATGGAAGTTTGACCACATTGAGATGGACTTCGTGACTGGCTTTCCAAAGTCCAAACGTGGCAATGATGCGATATTCGTTGTCATCGACAAACTCACCAAAGTGGCTCACTTTCTGCCTATCAAAGAGTCAATCACTGCAGCTCAATTGGCGGAACTCTATACCTATCGAATTGTCTCTCTGCACGGTATTCCACAAGTGATCTCTTCATACCGTGGCAGCATCTTTACCTCAAAGTTTTGGGATTCTTTTCAGAAGGCCATGGGCACCAACATTCGCTTCAGCATAGCATTCCATCCTCAAACTAGCGGTCAAGTCGAGCGTGTCAACCAGATTCTTGAAGATATGCTCAGGGCTTGTGTGATCTCCTTCGGCATGAAGTGGGAGGATTGTCTTCCTTATGCTGAATTTTCCTACAACAACAGTTTTCAAGCAAGTTCGGGCAAGGCCCCATTTGAAATTCTGTATGGCAGGAAGTGTCGTACCCCTCTCAACTGGTCTGAAACTGGTGAACGTCAACTTCTGGGAAATGACTTAATCACAGAGGCAGAGGAAATGTGCAAAGTCTTTCGAGATAACCTCAAAGCAGCCCAATCCCGCCAGAAGAGCTACTATGATAGTAAGCACCGTGATTTGGCTTTCGAGATCGGATATCATGTTTACCTCCGCGTCTCTCCTATGAAAGGTACTCGTCGCTTCGGTATCAAAGGGAAGCTTGCCCCTAGATACGTCGGACCTTTCAAGATCGTCAGCAAGAGAGGCGATCTCGCCTATCAACTCGATCTTCCTTCAAACTTTGCAAATGTTCATGACGTGTTCCATGTCTCTCAGCTCCGAAAGTGCTTCAAGACTCCTGACCGCACCGTCAACTTCGAGGACATTGAGCTCCAAGAAGATCTCTCTTATCGTGAGCACCCCAGTTTCTATTCTTGAAGAGACTGAACGCAAGACTCGCAATAAGTCAATCAAATTCCTCAAAGTCAAGTGGTCACACCATTCCGACCGTGAAGCTACCTAGGAACGCGAGGATCACCTCCGTTCTGAGTACCCGGCGTTCTTTCAGTCCTAGATCTCGGGACGAGATCCTTTCATAGTGGTGGAGTGTTGTAACACCCCGGATATGATTTACCCAATATGTACTCCAACTCTTGCCGTTTCCGGCGTTAAGTTATTTTATTTTCTCGGGTTCAGATTTTTGTCTTCGTGTGTTTTTATCGTTGTCATGCATCTCATATCATGTCATCATGTGCATTGCATTTGCATACGTGTTCATCTCATGCATTCGAGCATTTTCCCCGTTGTCCGTTTTGCATTCCGGCGCTTCGTTCTCCTCCGGTGGTCATTTCTACCTTTCTTTCGTGTGTGGGGATTAAACATTTCCGGATTGGACCGAGACTTGCCAAGCGGCCTTGGTTTACTGTCGGTAGACCGCCTGTCAAGTTTCATACCATTTGGACTTTGTTTGATGCTCCAACAGTTAACCGAGGGACCGAAAAGGCCTCGTGTGTGTTGTAGCCCAACACCCCTCCAATTTGGCCCAAAACCCACCAAAAGCCTCTCCATCATCTAGAGCGTTCGATCACGATCGCGTGGCCGAAAACCGCACCTCATTTGGACTCTCCTAACTCCCTCTATGCCTATATATAGACCCCTCATTCCAAATCTCGGATCCCCTCCTCGAAACCCTAAAAAAATCCCAGATCCGCCGCACCGGACGTGTCCGGCCTGCGCCGGACAACGTCCGCCAGCGACCGCAGCCAATCGGGAGGCGCCACGTGGTCGGCCGCCTCCTCCCACCGCCGCGGCCC
>NC_057806.1:427434808-427437114 GCF_018294505.1 Triticum aestivum
GGCAAGCCGCCCCCGCCGCCCGACGAGTCGCCGTCTGCCGCCCCACGCCGCGTCCGACCGCCGCCACCGCCAGCTCCGGCCTCTTCCTCCCCTCGAGGCCGGATCCTCCGAGCTTCAAGTCCGGCCGCCGTCTCTCGCAGCTCCGGCGAGTTCCCCGGCAAACCTCGTTTTCCGTGCACCCCAGATCTGGATCTAGATCCAAACTCGGTTGACTTTCTGTCCCTAACCCTAATTTTTTTGCCTATGTTCATCGCATCGTAATTCCGCATCCGTAGCTCCATTTTGGGCATATAGCATATCAAAATGTTCGCCTCAGAGAGTACATCATTTCATCTCATTGCATCATTTTCATTTGAGTTCATCTTGATGCCCGAAATGCTGTTAGAAAAGTGCTATTTGAGATAATTGTCAGATCTGCTGCTCCAATTAGATATTTGTCATTTTGCCATGATTATTGTGTGCATGATATGCCCATGAGCTCTACATGAGTTTTGTTATATGTTTTGCCATCTCTCCAGAGGTGCAACCCATATATTTTTGTGATGTGTGTGGTGACTAGCACGAGCTTGCAAAGTGGAGCATTCGTTAATGCTGATTTCAGGGACTTAGCATTTCCACCAAGTCCTTGACCTGTTTATCTCATATGGCCATATGTTCTTGTTGTTTCCTAGTGATCCGTGCCTCTTTTGAGGATGATCAGTAAGGATGTTTTGTTAATCTTGTAGTACTTTATCCATCCATGTCTTTGTTTGCAATTATGGAGCACCCTAGCTTGAGTCAATCGAGCTCTACTTTTGTCATTTCGTGAATCTGGGCAGATTGTCTACTTGTTAGCGATTTTGCCAATGATGTTGTAGTTGATCCGTGCATGCTATGTTATTGTTCTTGCCATGTCTAGCTTGCATTTTGTGTGTTCTTGATGGCTGTATGCTTAGATTGTCATGACTTGCTATGTAGTGAGTGCATCGAGCTCGTAAACATGCCTACTTGATATCTGTTTCAGCATGCTCCAGTTTTCATTAAGTCTGAGAACTGATTATGTTTTTTGCCATGTTCACATGCTTGCAAATGTATTTTCTGATCCCTTTTGGCTCAAGGTCATTAAGGGACTTTTGTTAAGCTCTTTGAGTAGCTCCATGCCTTGCTTTACTTTGCCAGGTTCAGGTCCTGTAGAATATTGTTTTCATGCTCCGAAGAGTGCTATCTGATATGAAATTCCAGACAAGTGTTAATTTCACTAAGTCTGAAATCTGTTTACCAAATGCATTTTTGCCATGCTTGTTTGAACCTGTTAATGGATGAATTGGCCGTAGCTCAGTGCTAGACTTTTGTTAAGCATCATGAATGGATTCCTGCCATGTATTTTTATGCCATGTTTGGGTGCTGTAGCATGTTCATCTTGTTGCATTTAGATGGCTACTTGCTGTAAATCGCAGAACGTGGTCATATTTGAATTGCTTGCCATTTCCAAACCGTAACTCCGATTCCGGCGTTCTTTATATCGTTCTCAAGCGATTTCATCTCATCTTTCTAGTGGCACACTTGGATTTCCAAGTTGAGGCCAGGTTCATTCATACCTTGCCAAATCTTGCATATGCATCCCGCATCGCATCCCGCATAGCATATCATCTTTGCATCATATTGGTTGAGCTTTGCACGTGGTTGATTGTGTTACGTTTGCTTGTTTGTCTTGTTTGGGTAGAGCCAGGAGACGAGTTTGCTAACGAGGAGCCCGTTGAGTTTGATTTCGAGGATCCAGTCAACTCTGACAACTTTGCAGGCAAGATGATCATACCCTCGAAATCACTACTATCTTTGCTTTGCTAGATGCTCGCTCTTTTGCTATGCCTATGCTACAATGCCTACCACTTGCTTATCATGCCTCCCAAATTGCCATGTCAAACCTCTAACCCACCATGTCCTAGCAAACCGTTGATTGACTATGTTACCGCTTTGCTCAGCCCCTCTTATAGCGTTGCTAGTTGTAGGTGAAGATTGGAGACCGTTCCTTGTTGGAACATTATTTACTTGTTGGGATATCATTATATTGCCTTGTTATCTTAATGCATCTATATACTTGGTAAAGGGTGGAAGGCTCAGCCTCTCGCCTAGTGTTTTGTTCCACTCTTGTCGCCCTAGTTTCCGTCATATCGGTGTTATGTTCCCGAATTTTGCGTTCTTTGCGCGGTTGGGTTATAATGGGAACCCCTTAATAGTTCGCCTTGATTAAAGCTTTTCCAGCAATGCCCAACCTTGGTTTTACCATTTGCCACCTAGCCTCTTTTTCCCTTGGGTTTCCGGAGCCC
>NC_057806.1:427437286-427453436 GCF_018294505.1 Triticum aestivum
CTCTGAGTGTTGGTCCAACCGAGCGATGTCCGGGGCTACCAGGGGCAACTTTGGGCTGGCCTACCCGACGTCTGGCTCATCTGAGTGTGCCCTGAAAACAAGATATGTGCAGCTCCTATCGGGATTTGTCGGCACATTCGGGCGGTGTTGCTGGATTTGTTTTAACTTGTCGAAGTGTCTTGTAGAACCTGGATACCAAGCCTGATCGGAATGTCTCGGGAGAAGGTCTATTCCTTCGTTGACCGTGAGAGCTTGTCATGGGCTAAGTTGGGACTCCCCTGCAGGGATTTGAACTTTCGAAAGCCGTGCCCGCGGTTATGGGCAGATGGGAATTTGTTAATGTCCGGTTGTAGATAACTTGAACCTTAATTTAATTAAAATGAATCAACTGTGTGAGTTGCCGTGATGGTCTCTTCTCGGCGGAGTCCGGGAAGTGAACACGGTGTTGGAGTAATGCTTGCGCAGGTTGTCCTTTAGTTACTCGTTTGCGCTTTGCCTCCTCTTCTCGCTCTCTTTTGCGAACAGGATAGCCACCATATATGCTAGTCGCTTGCTGCAGCTCCACATATTTTACCTTGTCTTACCCATAAGCTTAAATAGTCTTGATCACGAGGGTGCGAGATTGCTGAGTCCCTGTGGCTCACAGATTACTTCCAAACCAGATGTAGGGCCTGATGATTCCGTTACAGATGACGCGCTTGAGCTCAAGTGGGAGTTCGACGAGGACTCACGCCGATACTACGTGTCTTTCCCTGATGATCAGTAGTGGTGCCCAGTTGGGGTGATCGGGACCGTGTCACTTGTTTGGTTATCTTTTATTTTGGCGCCGTAGTCGGGCCATGAGTGTTTAAATGTTGTAATGCTATTGATGTACTTTGTGTGACGTGGCGAGTGTAAGCCAACTACGTATCTCCCCTTTTATTATCTATATTACATGGGATGTTGTGATGATTGCCTAACTTGCGACATTGCTTTCAATGCGGTTATGTCTCTAAGTCGTGCCTCGACACGTGGGAACTATAGCCGCATCGAGGGCGTTACAGGGGCACCTGGTATTGATTCTTTCGCCAGTATTTTTTATATATTTCAAAAATATTCTCCGTGAAGTTTCAGGTCATTCCTAGAACTTTTATTTCTGCACAAAAATAACACCATGGCAATTCTGCTGAAAACAGCGTCAGTCCAGGTTAGTTCCGTCCAAATCATGCAAGTTAGAGTCCAAAACAAGGTCAAAAGTGTTTGGAAAAGTAGATACGATGGAGACGTATCAAGGACACATGAGAGTTTTACCAAGTTATTTTCATCAAATTTCATTGAATTGACGTTCATTGATTTGGTAATTCATTGTGCGGTGGACATATGATAATGTATTGTTCTTATGTGAACAAACAACATACTTGTGATTATATCCTCCGTGCAATCATCCGCAAATACAAAATAGTAATCAGGATATCATCTAACCATAGCCATGCATAAACTTTGGGGTTCCAATAATCCCTCATGCAATAGTTCATAATCTTAGGGTTTGGTAATTTCTGTCACTCCAACCACATGCCATGAACAAAATAATCGCACAATGCTCTCCTATATGCCCATGAAGGTGAATCATATGCAGTTGACGTCCGCACATCACTACTAGAGAATTGCATCACATCATAATATCAAAACATTAAACTATCGTAACCTTCACAGGCTTACTAGCAATGAAGTTTATCCTTTGTCCTGAAGAATGTAACAAAATACTCACAACACTTCCTATAGATCATGATCAGTGAAATATGAAAGTATGTTAACAATTCAAACATACAAATCTTTCACCAATAAAATTTTTAAGCACCAACTACACAAGGTAATCAACACCAGAAACTGTAATCAACAAAGATCTGAGGTAAAAATGCATAAATCAAAAGGCTAGGGTTGAGAGAGTTGGTGGAGATGATGATCCCAATGATGATTGGAGTGTTCGTGATGACGATAACTTCGAATACCCCTTCCAGGAGCGATAGATCTTTGGCAGTTAAGCCCGCCACAGTGCAAAAAGTGTTCCGCCTTTGTTTCACCCCACAATCGACGATGGAAACATCTCGTAAAATCCAAGTAGGGTATTGAAAGGAACAAAAATATAGGCCAAAGGGCGTCAGGAGACAGTTCATGTGGTTCCACTGAGGCACAACACGCGGCAAGGGGGTAACCGCGTGGGCACCACAAGGCCCCTGGCCCCATCTGCTGGCTCTGTGGGTATTTTCTTCTTAAAGATTTTTTTGGAGCTTATTGGATATTAATTGAGCTCCATAAAATTGCTTGCTTCACAATCTTTTTCTGGCTCCTATTTTCCAGTGTTCTAGTAAATTATCTTCCCATGTGTTTCATGCAAATTATAGGGAAAAGGCATTAGAGTTTGCTATAATGTGCAAAATATCAATGATAAAGAGGAAATTATAATAAGAAATAATGATGCAAAATGGACGTATCAGGCATCTCTAGCCGAAATCTTAAATTGGCATAACTCCTCAAATTGGCATCTTTTGAAGAGTTAAATTCACCTAACCGAAGCCTCAAACCTACAATTCCACAAAAAAAGAGGAATTAAGTCTCAAAAGATTCATTTTTTACTCAAAATTGAGAGAGCACACCACTTCTCAAATCCCAAGTTAGTTATTCTTATTTGGGAAAACAACACAACTGGCGAGATGGTGGTCGATTGACCTTCGGCTGCTATAAATTCATATATGCGCCTTCCCAAACCCTATTTGTTCATCGTCGTAGCTCATTTTCCCTGGATTTCATGAGAATCTGGACCGAAATTACCACCAACCCCCATTCGGCCTCGTCGTCGCCCAAAAGTGTCGCCTCCGTCGATTCGCTACCACCATCATCCGATCGCTGCCACAACTCAATTCATCGTTGTCGTCGCCATGGTGAGGCTGCACCCCACTCACAGATACGTCTACTCATGCCAACACCTCCAGCCGGTTATCATGCAGGGAACCGCCACTAAGATCAAGGAGGCGGAGGAGGAGGAGCCCTACGTCATCGGTGAATTATCAGAGGAGGAGGCTGGGGAGGTGGAGGGAAAGGGGAGCAGCTCGACGCCAATGCGGCGGTGCACAGCAGCTGCCTAGTCGTGCCCCTCCAACCATGGGAGGAGGAGGAGCATCGTGTCGCCGAGGCGCATCTCGCATTGAGCAAGTCGACAGTGCTGTCGTCACCGCCCTCCTTACTGACCCACGGGTGGTTCGAAGCACCATGTCGCCGAGGCGCAGCTCGCCACAATGCCGGTTTTCGCCATCTTGACACCTATGCCGACGCCGAGCGGATGTCGAAGATGTGCATGGGTGCCCATGACAGCGGGGCATCGGGCTCTGGCAGGCTGTAGGTGATAAACCTCGACTTCGAGTCCAACTAGTATTTGTTTTAGCAAGAGTGTAGTTCGTTAAGTTTTAACTTAACTCTAAAGTGCTATCTACCTTACTGATACACTATATGGGTTTAATCTAGTCTTAAATTTGAGTTTCGAATGAGATGTTTGTGCATAATTTAATTTTGTGGAATTAAATATGAGAGTTCGGCTAGCTGCACATATATTTTTTTAACTTCACGTATTTGAGAAGTTAAAATTTAAGGAGCAATTGGAGATAGTGTCTTTTGAGATTTGAGGCTTCGATTAGAGTTGGAAAATTGCTTCAGTGCTAAATAGCTGCACGAAATCTGCTTCAAGTAATAAAAAGATATAAAAGGATGTGCTCTTTTTCCCCCTTCTTTGCTTCTGTTGTCATCCAGTACAAATCTAGGTTGGCACGCCTCCATGCCTCGTGCAACATGTGGCTACAGTAGCGTTGCAGCTCATTTCACCGGCACAGTAACGTATACCCCATTTGTGGGACATCAGTTTCTTGGGAGCACACATCTCTATCTTGATTGGGCAAGACGACTGTGATGTTGGGCTCATGTTCGGGCTCGTGAACCATGCGTCCAAAACCACACCGCTGGAGCTACAGGATCGTATACCCTGCTGGAATGAATGATTGTGATGCTAACGGGACTGTCGTCCAGCCCGTAATCCCACCCCAAAAAGTGCGTGGATCACTGCAGATGTTACGTCTAACAGATCGACAGCAACGTAACGGCAGCAAGAATCACATGGTACCCCATGGCTTGAGAGATCCACGGCAAGGAAGTTGGCACGATCCAACTCCGGAGTCCGGATCAGACACAAACCATCGCGTAACGCAACCGGGGCGTGGCCTGCGTGTCCGGTCCCGGCACCCACGCACCGGGGGAGATCATTCGACGCATTTTGCTGCTCTGCTGGAAAGGTGCGCGGAGCGGCCGACCGGCGTATGGAGGCTCACGGATCGCGCGTGGTATCCGTGCGGTGCGGCCGGCGAGGCGTGCCTGTCGGTCGCTGTCACCGGCGCCGGTGGACAGGAAAGCGGTCGGGAGCGGTGCGATGAGGGCGATATGCGTGCGCGTGCACCGTCAGGACGTACCTCCGTCTCCCCATGTTATATGCGTGACTAACAGGTGGCACATCCGTGTGGGTGTGGCCGATGTGGTTGCTGAGCCTAATCGTGTGCACCGTGCGTAGCTTCTCACGCTAGTGGTGGGCTTTGGTGATTTTACAACAGATTTATTGCGCCAACTAAGAACATCTACAACCACATACGCCAAATCTACCTCTTATACGCCCACGCGTCCGGCGCGTCCGCGGGCAATGATCGGGCACGCCATAAATTTCACTTCTTGCATCCGGATATCTTATACGAGATTTTTATATCCATATAAAGACATGCAAAAGAAGTAGAACCTACGTACTACGTCGATCCTATCTCAATGCCCGGCTCCGGCATCATGGGCGATAGTTGCAGCTCCGGCTCCTTCGGCTGCTCCACTCCGGCTTCCTCTACCTCTGTCTCCGCGTCGAGTTCTGCGAAGAGCGCATCGGTCTCCGCCTGCTCCCATTGAAGGAACGTTCGGTTGACCTCCACATAGGCCTCATCCTGGATGGACTACTGCTCGGCCATCTCGTCGAATTGGGCGACGGCGAACTTCGCCTCCGCCTGCTCCGTGTTGAAGGGCGGCACCTGCTCGTCTGGCTTCTCCGCCTCCTCCATCTCCATTGGAGCCATCTCCTCCTCCTCCCCCTTACTCCTCCTCCTCCGGCTCCGACGAGTTCAGAGGCAGCCCGGCAGCGATGCAGGCGGCGCGCGCGGCTTCCCTCGCTCGTATCTGCTACTGGATCTCGTAGCGGCGCTCCGTCGTCAGCATGGCATAGTAGGTGATCTTGCTTCGGACCATGGTGGAGTGCCGGAGCATGGGCAGAGCGCCGGAGCAAGAGAGGGAGAAGGTGGAAGGGCCCGGACTGGCGGCGCGGAGAGGTGGAGGGGGATGTGTTAGGGTTGCGGGACGCCGGCCGGCTTAAATAGCCAGATGTCGTCTTGGGCGGCGAGCCAGAGCGGCGCCACGTGGCGTTCCCACCGCGCTGACAGACGCGGCGTCCGCCGGACAGTCGGGTTTCCGGACGTTTCCGTGTGGGGCCACGCCGTCAGGCCGACGTGGAGGGCGCCCCCATATGCGCCCCATATTTGGGCTGGATATGGGGGGTGCTGGTCAGCCCGGACGTTTGAGGGCCGTTTGAGGGGCCCGTCTGGGTCCATATTTCGTGACCGGAGAGCGATCGGGAGGCCTGTCCGGTTGTTTGAGACAGGTTTGAGGGGTTTGATTGTAGATGCTCTAACTGCAGCTTAGATTTTTATGGTTTTTGAAACGAGTCGCATAGGGTTTCATCTAGGGCAGCCGCCCCGGTCGAGATTGCCGGGAATTTTTGGTCACCTCGCCTCAGGCTGCCATTTTGGCGCTGAGCGGTTGGGGGACCTGACATATTCAAGAGTTTTGTTTGTCAGCGTTTAATGATCATCATTTTGTGTGAGAATAAATTTACTCTTTTTTTGCGGTGCCATAAAATTAGAGAGCTTTCTGATCTCGCAGATCCGATTATGTAGATCTGATGAGTTTATTCTTTTGTTGGTTTGGTTCTTTGTGGAATTGAAATCTTTCATCGACAACATGGCAAAGATATTGTGTCTGACGGTCTGCAATTCTACGTGATCATTCTCGGTCCAAGTACGTCCATCAATCAAGACTTTTCATCTTTTTGGATTAGTGACTCAAGACGCTTTCAAAAACCATTGTTGATAATATTCGTGCGGGTGAAATGACAATACTATTGCATCAGTCCAATTACAACCTCTTTATCGAAGTTTTTGAAGTATTTCTTACAACAGAGGTTGATACCGCGAAGAAGATGTTTCCGAGAGATTTTATTGTGATTCTTAGTCATAAGAGTTACATTGTATTTGTTTGGATTTTGGATACAAATCAATGTACGTGTAATTGTTATGAGTATGAATAAAATTACATGCGTTTCTAAAAAAATGTATTTAGATTTTTTTATTGTGAAACCACAACACCTGAGTTAAAATTTAAAAAAGTTTTTCGTTGGATTTATTCCAGTTTTTCGAGCCTATTTTTTTGGTGGCATGGCGTGCCTGTCAACTACGAAGCATTGTAACGACTTTGTTAATCTATCAACTCAATCGGTGGAGCGTGCTTTTTTTTCATGGTATTACGTGTCTTATTCATATCATAAAATTAAATTATAAGTCACGTAAGGACCGACATGATAAAACTGAAAAGATAGAAGAACATCTCGGAGCTTGATACCAACGTCCGTCACCTGCCTCCGGCACCACCACAGTAGTCACCGAAGAAAATAATGACGGATCACCTCCTTACCCGAGCTCGACGCGGCTCCATCGCTGATATGCAGCTTTGCGGATCTTTAAGGTGGCTCACAAAAAGTGAAGCCCTCACCGTTGAACGAATCAGACTGAGCCAACTGTTGGGGAACGTAGCAATAATTCAAAATTTTCCTACGTGTCATCAAGATCAATCTATGGAGACATCTAGCAACGAGGGAGGAGTGGATCTACATACCCTTGTAGATCGCGCGCGGAAGCGTTCAAGAGAACGGGGTTGATGGAGTCGTACTCGTCGTGATCCAAATCACCGATGATCCTAGCGCCGAACGGACGGCACCTCCGCTTTCAACACACGTACGGAGCAGCGACGTCTCCTCCTTCTTGATCTAGCAAGGGGGGAGGAGAGGTTGATGGAGATCCAGCAGCACAACGGCATGGTGGTGGAAGTAGCGGGATCCCAACAGGGCTTTGCTAAGCGCTGCGGGAGGAGGGAGATGTGTCACGGGAGGGAGAGGGAGGCGCCAGGCCTTGGATTGAGTTGCCATCTCTTCCCCCCACTATATATAGGGCCAAGGGAGGGGGAGGGTGCAGCCTTGCCCCTTCCTCCAAGGAAGGGTGCGGCCAAGGGGGGAGGAGTCCATCCTCCCCAAGGCACCTCGGAGGTGCCTTCCCCCTTTAGGACTCTCCCTTTTTTCTCTTCTCTTGGCGCATGGGCCTCTTGGGGCTGGTGCCCTTGGCCCATATAGGCCAAGGCACACCCCCTACAGCCCATGTGGCCCCCTGGGGCAGGTGGCCCCACCCGGTGGACCCCCGGTACCCTTCCGGTGGTCCCGGTACAATACCGGTGACTCCGAAACTTATCCCGATGGCCGAAATAGCACTTTCTATATATAATTCTTTACCTCCGGACCATTCCGGAACTCCTCGTGACGTCCGGGATCTCATCCGGGACTCCGAACAACTTTCGGATTACCGCATACTAATATCTCTATAACCCTAGCGTCACCGAACCTTAAGTGTGTAGACCCTACGGGTTCGGGAGACATGCAGACGTGATTGAGATGACTCTCCGGTCAATAACCAACAGCGGGATCTGGATACCCATGTTGGCTCCCACATGTTCCACGATGATCTCATCGGATGAACCACGATGTCAAAGACTTAATCAATCCCGTATACAATTCCCTTTGTCTAGCGGTACGATACTTGCCCGAGATTCGATCGTCGGTATCCCGATACCTTGTTCAATCTCGTTACCGGCAAGTCTCTTTACTCGTTCCGTAACACATCATCCCATGATCAACTCCTTGATCACATTGTGCACATTATGATGATGTCCTACCGAGTGGGCCCAGAGATACCTCTCCGTTTACACGGAGTGACAAATCCCAGTCTCGATTCGTGCCAACCCAACAGACACTTTTGAAGATACCCGTAGTGTACCTTTATAGCCACCCAGTTACGTTGTGACGTTTGGCACACCCAAAGCACTCCTACGGTATCCGGGAGTTGCACAATCTCATGGTCTAAGGAAATGATACTTGACATTAGAAAAGCTTTAGCATGCGAACTACACGATCTAGTGCTATGCTTAGGATTGGGTCTTGTCCATCACATCATTCTCCTAATGATGTGATCCCGTTATCAACGACATCCAATGTCCATGGTCAGGAAACCGTAAGCATCTATTGATCAACGAGCTAGTCAACTAGAGGCTTACTAGGGACATGGTGTTGTCTATGTATCCACACATGTATCTGAGTTTCCTATCAATACAATTATAGCATGGATAATAAACGATTATCATGAACAAGGAAATATAATAATAATCAATTTATTATTGCCTCTAGGGCATATTTCCAACAGTCTCCCACTTGCACTAGAGTCAATAATCCAGTTCACATCGATATGTGATTAACACTCAAGGTCACATCCCCATGTGACTAACACCCAAAGAGTTTACTAGAGTCAATAATCTAGTTCACATTTACCATGTGATTAACACTCGGTGAGTTCTGGGTTTGATCATGTTATGCTTGTGAGAGAGGTTATAGTCAATGGGTCTGAACCTTTCAGATCCATGTGTGCTTTACAAATCTCTATGTCATCTTCTAGATGCAGCTACCACGCTCTATTTGGAGCTATTCCAAATAACTGTTCTACTATACGAATCCAGTTTACTATTCAGAATAATCTGGATTAGTGTCAAAGTTTGCATCGCTGTAACCCTTTACGACGAACTCTTTTACCACCTCCATAATCGAGAAAATTCCTTAGTCCACTAGTTACTAAGGATAACTTTGACCGCTGTCCTGTGATCCATTCTTGGATCACTCTTGTACCCCTTGACTGACTCATGGCAAGGCACACTTCAGGTGCGGTACACAGCATAGCATACTGTAGAGCCTACATCTTAAGCATAGGGGACGACCTTCGTCCTTTCTCTCTATTTTTCCGTGGTCGAGCTTTAAGTCTTAACTTCATACCTTACAACTCAGGCAAGAACTCCTTCTTTGACTGGTCCATCTTGAACACCTTCAAGATCATGTCAAGGTATGTGCTCATTTGTAAGTACCATTAAGTGTTTTGATCTGTCCTTATAGATCTTGATGCTCAATGCTCAAGCAGCTTAATCCAGGCTTTCCATTGAAAACACTTTCCAAATAACCCTATATGCTTTTCAGAAATTCTATGTCATTTCTGATCAACAATATGTCAACAACATATACTTATCAGAAATTCTATAGTGCTCCCACTCACTTCTTTGGAAATACAAGTTTCTCATAAACTTTGTATACACCCAAAATCTTTGATCATCTTATCAAAGCATACATTCCAACTCCGAGATGCTTACTCCAGTCCCTAGAAGGATAGCTGGAGCTTTGCATACTTATTAGCATCTTTCAGGATTGACAAAACCTTCCGGTTGTATCACATACAACCTTTCCTCAAGAAAATCGTCGAGGAAACAATGTTTTGACATCCTATCTGCAAGATTTCATAAATAATGCAGTAATCGCTAATATAATTCCAACAGACTCTTAGCATCGCTACGAGTGAGAAAGTCTCATCATAGTCAACTCCTGGAACTTGTCGGAAAAAATCTTAACGACAAGTCGAGCTTTCTTAATGGTGACATTTACCATCATTGTCCGTCTTCCTTTTAAAATCCATCTGTACTCAATAGCCTTACGACCATCGAGCCGTTCTGCCAAAGTCTACACTTTGTTTTTCACACATGGATCCTCTCTCGGATTTTATGGCCTCGAGCCATTTATCGGAATCCGGGCCCACCATCGCTTCTCCATAGCTCGTAGGTTCATTTTTGTCTATCAACATGACTTCCAAGACAAGATTACGTACCACTCTGAAGTAGTACACATCCTTGTCATCCCACGAGGTTTGGTAGTGACTTGATCTGAAGTTTCATGATCATTATCATAAGCTTCCACTTCAATTGGTGTAGGTGCCACAGGAACAACTCCCTGTGCCCTGCCACACACTAGTTGAAGAGACGGTTCAATAACCTCATCAAGTCTCCACCATCCTCCCACTCAATTCTTTCGAGAGAAACTTTTCCTCGAGAAAGGACCCAATTCTAGAAACAATCCCTTATTGCTTTCGAATCTGAGACAGGAGGTATACCCAACTGTTTTGGGTGTCCTATGAAGATGCATTTATCCGCTTCGGGTTCGAGCTTATCAGCCTAAAACTTTTCCACATAAGCGTCGCTGCCCCAAACTTCTAAGAAATGACAGCTTAGGTTTCTCTAAACCATAGCTCATACGGTGTCATCTCATCGGAATTACGTGGTGCCCTATTTAAAGTGAATGTGGTTGTCTCTAATGCCTAACCCATAAACTATCATGGTAATTCGATAAGAGACATCATGGTATGCATCACATCTAATAGGGTGCAGTTATGATGTTCGGACACACCATCACACTATGGTGTTCCAGGCTGTATTAGTTGTGAAACAATTTCCACAATGTCTTAATTCTGTGCCAAACTCATAGTTCAGATATTCATCTCTACGATCATATCATAGATATTTTTATCCTCTTGTCACGACGATCTTTCAACTTCACCCTGAAATTACTTGAACCTTTCAATAATTCAGACTCGTGATTCATCAAGTAAATATACTCAACATCTACTCAAATCATCTGTGAAGTAAGAACATAACGATATCCACTACACGCCTCAGCACTCATTGGATTGCACACATCAAAATGCATTACTTCCAACAAGTTGCTTTCTAGTTCCATTTTACTGAAACCGAGGCTTTCAGTCATCTTGCCCATGTGGTATGATTTGCATGTCTCAAGTGATTCAAGATCAAGTGAGTCCAAATGGTCCATTTACATGGAGTTTCTTCATGCATATACACCAATAGACATGGTTCACATGTCTCAAACTTTTCAAAACGAGTGAGCCCAAAGATCCATCAACATGGAGCTTCTTCATGCGTTTTATACCGATATGACTTAAGTGGCAGTGCCACAAGTAGGTGGTACTATCATTACTATCTTATATCTTTTGGCATGAACATGTGTATCACTACTATCGAGATTCAATAAACCATTCATTTCAGGTGCAAGACCATTGAAGGTATTATTCAAATAAACAGAGTAACCATTATTCTCCTTAAATGAATAACCGTATTGCGATAGACATAATCCAATCACGTCTATGCTCAACGCAAACACCAAATAACAATTATTTAGGTTTAACACCAGTCTCGATGGTAGAGGGAGCGTGCGATGCTTGATCATATCAACATTGGAAACACTTCCAACACATATCGTCAGCTCACCTTTAGCTAGTCTCCGTTTAGTCCATAGCTTTTATTTCGAGTTACTAACACTTAGCAACCAAACCGGTATCTAATACCCTGGTGCTACTAGGAGTACTAGTAAAGTACACATCAACACAATGTATATCCAATATACTTCTATCGACCTTGCCAGCCTTCTTATCTACCAAGTATCTAGGGTAATTCTGCTCCAGTGGTTGTTCCCCTTATTACAAAAGCACTTAGTCTCGGGTTTGGGTTCAACCTTGGGTTTCTTTACTAGAGCAGCAGCTGAATTGCCGTTTCATGAAGTATCCCTTCTTGCCCTTGCCCTTCTTGAAACTAGTGGTTTCACCAACCATCAACAATTGATGCTCCTTCTTGATTTCTACTTTGGTGTCAAACATCGCGAATATCTCAAGGATCATCATATATGTCCCTGATATATTATAGTTCATCACGAAGCTCTAGCAGCTTGGTGGTAATGACTTCGGAGAAACATCACTATCTTATCTGGAAGATCAACTCCCACTCGATTCAAATGATTGTTGTACTCAGACAATCTGAGCACAAGCTCAACAATTGAGCTTTTCTCCCTTAGTTTGTAGGCTAAGAAAATCGTCGGAGGTCTTATACCTCTTGACGTGGGCACGAGCCTGAAATCCCAATTTCAGCCCTCGAAGCATCTCATATGTTTCGTGACGTTTCAAAACGTCTTCGGTGACTCAACTCTAAACCGTTTAGCATTACGCACTGAACTATCATGTAGTCATCAAAACGTGTATGTCAGATGTTCGCAACATCCACAGACGACGTTCGAGGTTCAGCACACTGAGCGGTGCATTAAGGACACAAGCCTTCTATGAAGCAATGAGGACAATCCTCAGTTTATGGACCTAGTCCGCTTAATTGCTACTATCAACTTTCAACTAATTTTTCTCTAGGAACATAACTAAACAGTAGAACTAAAGCGCGAGCTACGACATAATTTGCGAAGACCTTTTGACTATGTTCAGGATAATTTAGTTCATCTTATGAACTCCCACTCAGATAGACATCCCTCTAGTCATCTAAGTGATTACATGATCCGAGTCAAGTAGGCCGTGTCCGATCATCACGTGAGACGGACTAGTCAACATCGGTGAACATCTTCATGCTGATCGTATCTACCATACGACTCATGCTCGACCTTTCGGTCTTCTGTGTTCCGAGGCCATGTCTGTACACATGCTAGGCTCGTCAAGTCAACCTAAGTGTTTACATGTGTAAATCTGTCTTACACCCATTGTATGTGAACGTTGGAATCAAACACCCGATCATCACGTGGTGCTTTGAAACAACGAACTGTCGCAACGGTGCACAGTTAGGGGGAACACCTTCTTGAAATTTTAATGAGGGATCATCTTATTTACTACCGTTGTTCTAAGCAAACAAGATGCATAAACATGATAAACATCACATGCAATCAAATAGTAACATGATATGGCCAATATCATATTGCTCCTTTTGATCTCCATCTTCGGGGCTCCATGATCATCATCGTCACCGGCATGACACCATGATCTCCATCATCATGATCTCCATCATCGTGTCTTCTTGAAGTTGTCTCGTCAACTATTACTTCTACTACTACAGCTAACGGTTAGCAATAAAGTAAAGTAATTACATGACGTTTATGTTGACACGAAGGTCATAAATAAATTAAGACAACTCCTATGGCTCCTGCCGGTTGTCATACTCATCGACATGCAAGTCGTGATTCCTATTACAAGAACATGATCATCTCATACATCACATATATCATTCATCACATCCTTTGGCTATATCACATCACATAGCATACCCTGCAAAAACAAGTTAGACGTCCTCTAATTGTTGTTTGCATGTTTTACGTGGCTGCTATGGGTTTCTAGCAAGAACGTTTCTTACCTACGCAAAACCACAACGTGATATGCCAATTGCTATTTACCCTTCATAAGGACCCTGTTCATCGAATCCGATCCGACTAAAGTGGGAGAGACAGACACCCGCTAGCCACCTTATGCAACTAGTGCATGTCAGTCGGTGGAACCAGTCTCACGTAAGAGTACGTGTAAGGTCGGTCCGGGCCGCTTCATCCCACGATGCCGCCGAATCAAGATAAGACTAGTAACGGTAAGCATATTGAACAAAATCAACGCCCACAACTACTTTGTGTTCTACTCGTGCATAGAAACTACACATAGACCTAGCTCATGATGCCACTGTTGGGGAACGTAGCAATAATTCAAAATTTTCCTACGTGTCACCAAGATCAATCTATGGAGACATCTAGCAACGAGGGAGGAGTGGATCTACATACCCTTGTAGATCGCACGCGGAAGCGTTCAAGAGAACGGGGTTGATGGAGTCGTACTCGTCGTGATCCAAATCACCGATGATCCTAGCGCCGAACGGACGGCACCTCCGCGTTCAACACACGTACGGAGCAGCGACGTCTCCTCCTTCTTGATCCAGCAAGGGGGAAGGAGAGGTTGATGGAGATCCAGCAGCACAACGGCGTGGTGGTGGAAGTAGCGGGATTCCAACAGGGTGTAACGCCCTCGATGCGGCTATAGCTCCCACGTGTCGAGGCACGACTTAGAGGCATAACCGCATTGAAAGCAATGTCGCAAGTCAGGCAGTCATTACAACATCCCATGTAATATATATAATAAAAGGGGAAGATAACATAGTTGGCTTACACTCGCCACGTCACATCAGAGTACATAAATAACATCCATCAACCAAACACTCATGGCCCGACTACGGCGCCAAAATAGAAAAGACTCCCAACATGCGACAAGGTCCTGAATCGATAACCCCAACTAGGCACCACTACTGATCATCTGGAAAGGACACGTAGTAACGCTGAGAGTCCTCGTCGAACTCCCACCTGAGCTCGTAATCGTCAACTGGAGCAGAATCACCTGGACCTGCATCTGGAGTTGTAGTATCTGTGAGCCACAGGGACTCAGCAATCTCACACCCACGCGATCAAGACTATTTAAGCTCATAGGAATGGATAAGGCCAATATGTGTGGAGCTGCAGCAAGCGACTAGCATATGTGGTGGCTAACTTATACGCAAAAGAGAGCGAGAAGAGAAGGCGAAGCACGAGCGAGAAGCTAAAGGAACAACCTGCGCAAGCATAACTCCAACACTGTGTCCACTTCCCGGACTCCGCCGAGAAGGGGCCATCACGGTAACACACACGATTGATTCATTTTAATTAAGTTTAGTTCAAGTCATCTACAACCGGACATTAACAAATTCCCATCCGCCCATAACCGCGGGCACGGCTTTCGAAAGATCAATCCCTGCAGGGGAGTCCCAACTTAGCCCATGACAAGCTCTCACGGTCAACGAAGGAATAGACCTCCACCCAAGACACACCGATCAGACTCGGTATCTTGGTACAACAAGATGATTCGACAGGTTAAAACAAGTCCAGCAACACCGCCCGAATGTGCCGACAAATCCCGATAGGAGCTGCACATATCTCTTTCTCAGGGCACACTCAGATGAGACTAGCTACGAGTAAAACCAACCCTCAAGTTTCCCCGAGGTGGCCCCGCAGGCAGCTCAGTTCGGACCAACACTCAGAGGGAGCACTGGCCCAAGGGGGGGCTAAAATACGATGACCCTCGGGCTCCGGAAACCCAAGGGAAAAGAGGCTAGGTGGCAAATGGTAAAACCAATGTTGGGCATTGCTGGAAAAGCTTTAATCAAGGCGAACTATCAAGGGGTTCCCATTATAGCCCAACCGTGTAAGGGACGCAACAATCCGGGAACATAACACCGATATGACGGAAACTAGGGCGGCAAGAGTGGAACAAAACACTAGGCGAGAGGCCGAGCCTTCCACCCTTTACCAAGTATATAGATGCATTAAGATAACATAGCAATATAATGATATCCCGACAAGTAAATAAATGTTCCAACAAGGAACGGCTCCAATCTTCACCTGCAACTATCAACGCTATAAGAAGGGCTGAGCAAGGCGGTAACATGGCCAATCAATGGTTTGCTAGGACAAAGGTGGGTTAGAGGTTCAACATGGCAATTGGGAGGCTGACAAGCAAAAGGTAGGCATCGTAGCATTGACAAAGCAAAAGAGCGAGCAAACTAGCATAGCAAAGATAGTAGTGATTTCGAGGGTATGATCATCTTGCCTGCACAGTTGTCAGAGTTGACTGGATCCTCACAAGCAAACTCAACGGGCTCCTCGGTAGCAAACTCGTCTCCCGGCTCTACCCAACAAGACAAACAAGCAACAAGGATACAATCAACCACGGGCAAGACCAAGCAATATGATGAAATGACGATATGCTATGCGGGATGCGATGCGGGATGCAAAATGCAAGATATGACAGGAAATGCATGAACCTGGCCTCAACTTGGAAAACCAAGTGTGCCACTGGATAGAGGGGATGAAATCGCTTGAAAACGATATAAAGATCATAGGAATCGGAGCTACGGTTTAGAAATGGCAAGCGTTTTAAGATATGACACCGGTCTGCGATTTACAGCAAGTAGGCATCTAAATGCAACGAAATGAACATGCTACAGCCAC
>NC_057806.1:427453446-427456913 GCF_018294505.1 Triticum aestivum
ACTAGGGTTTGGACGGGGAAGACGAGATCCGAAATGGAGGGGGTATATATAGGCATAAGTGGAGCTAGGAGAGTCCAAATGAGGTGCGGTTTTCGCCCACACGATCGTGATCGAACGCTCTAGGACATGGAGCAGAGTTTGGTGGGTTTTGGGCCAAATTTGGGGGGTGTTGGGCTGCAACACACACGAGGCCTTTTCGGTCCCTCGGTTAACCGTTGGAGTATCAAACGAAGTCCAAATGACCCGAAACTTGACAGGCGGTCTACCGGTAGTAAACCAAGGCCGCTTGGCAAGACTCGGTCCAATCCGGAAATGTTTAAACCCCACACAAGAAAGAAAGGTAGAAATGACCACCGGAGGAGTACGAAACGCCGGAATGCAAAACGGACAACGGGGAAAATGCTCGAATGCATGAGATGAACATGTATGCAAATGCAATGCACGTGATGACACGATAAGAGATGCACGAAAAAGAAAACAACACACGGAGACAAAGACCCAAACCCGCGAAATAAATATAACTTAGCGCCAGGGACGGCAAGAGTTGGATACAAATATGGAAAGTATATCTGGGGCGTTACACAGGGCTTTGCTAAGCGCTGCGGGAGGAGGGAGATGTGTCACGGGACGGAGAGGGAGGCACCAGGCCTTGGATTGAGTTGCCATCTCTTCCCTCCCACTATATATAGGGCCAAGGGAGAGGGGGAGGGCGCAGCCTTGCCCCTTCCTCCAAGGAAGGGTGCGGCCAAGGGGGGGAGGAGTCCATCCTCCCCAAGGCACCTCGGAGGTGCCTTCCCCCTTTAGGACTCTCCCTTTTTTTCTCTTCTCTTAGCGCATGGGCCTCTTGGGGCTGGTGCCCTTGGCCCATATAGGCCAAGGCACACCCCCTACAGCCCATGTGGCCCCCCGGGGCAGGTGGCCCCACCCGGTGGACCCCCGGTACCCTTCCGGTGGTCCCGGTACAATACCGGTGACCCCGAAACTTGTCCCGATAGCCGAAATAGCACTTCCTATATATAATTCTTTACCTCCGGACCATTCTGGAACTCCTCGTGACGTCCGGGATCTCATCCGGGACTCCGAACAACTTTCGGGTTACCGCATACTAATATCTCTATAACCCCAGCGTCACCGAACCTTAAGTGTGTAGACCCTACGGGTTCGGAAGACATGCAGACATGACCGAGATGACTCTCCAGTCAATAACCGACAGCGGGATCTGGATACCCATGTTGGCTCCCACATGTTCCACGATGATCTCATCGGATGAACCACGATGTCAAGGACTTAATCAATCCCGTATACAATTCCCTTTGTCTAGCGGTACGATACTTGCCCGAGATTCGATCGTTGGTATCCCGATACCTTGTTCAATCTCGTTACCGGCAAGTCTCTTTACTCGTTCCGTAACACATCATCCCGTGATCAACTCCTTGATCACATTGTGCACATTATGATGATGTCCTACCGAGTGGGCCCAGAGATACCTCTCCGTTTACACGGAGTGACAAATCCCAGTCTCGATTCGTGCCAACCCAATAGATACTTTTGGAGATACCCGTAGTGTACCTTTATAGCCACCCAGTTACGTTGTGACGTTTGGCACACCCAAAGCACTCCTACGGTATCCGGGAGTTGCACAATCTCATGGTCTAAGGAAATGATACTTGACATTAGAAAAGCTTTAGCATACGAACTACACGATCTAGTGCTATGCTTAGGATTGGGTCTTGTCCATCACATCATTCTCCTAATGATGTGATCCCGTTATCAACGACATCCAATGTCCATGGTTAGGAAACCGTAACCATCTATTGATCAACGAGCTAGTCAACTAGAGGCTTACTAGGGACATGGTGTTGTCTATGTATCCACACATGTATCTGAGTTTCCTATCAATACAATTATAGCATGGATAATAAACGATTATCATGAACAAGGAAATATAATAATAATCAATTTATTATTGCCTCTTGGGCATATTTCCAACACCAACATCCTGGACACGCCATCAAACTACAAATCTGGCACCCCACCACGACTAAGACGCCGAAGGAGGAAATCATACTTACCATCCATGAACCACGAACCCAACACACGTTCCATGTTCCAGATGTCGTTGATGCAGACCGCAATCTGCATCCGCTCCTGAACTACCTCCCAAGCTCCGCGCCGACACTGGAGCAAACGTCGTCGCAACAGCGGAGCACGAGGACACTGGACCACCACGAGGATTCCATCGCCGCCATGCCATCCTTACTTGAACATACTGGTTTTCAAATCCATCCCCAACCATAGGACCGATGGTCTTGTCAAGGAATGATCTAAAGAATCTTTATTCAGCGTCATCATCGTCGCCGTCGGAGCCAAGATGGTGAACAACCTAAAAACCTAGACTAGGAGGAAGTAAAAATGATCCACACGTATGGATCCGGCGACCCCCCTCACCACCTTCGACCAAGGTAGCCACCGGAGGACGGTAGAAGATTGGCCTCTCCTGGCGGCGGCTATAATTCCAGCCGCCAGGGACGAGAGGAAAACTGCTATGTTCAGGAATCAAACTCGCAACCTACACTACGTATATGTGTTCAGCTAACCACTAGGGCGTGTCTTTGCAAGTAATGTACAGAAATATAAATAAGGTCTTGCCAAAAATCTTTTATATGCGTATCCCTGCCAGGACTTATAGGATGATGAACGTGTGTGCATTTATAAGGATGAGTATACATACATATATGTAAATGTCTATGTTTGTACCATATTTCTAAGAAAAAGACCCAGTGTTCCTTACCAGCCCGAGAAATATTTACTATTATTTACATAAAATTGACTAAGTTGCATATCGTGGTACCTTGTTGTATCTTACCTTAAGACACATTTTGTAAAATTATATTGCACATCTGTTTCTAAAATGTACAACTACTCAATTTCCGTTGCATCAAAGTTAACACTCAAAGTCGCCCAGTTCAACCATCAATGATGGATGCACTTTGGAAAGCTTGGACTTTTCCTAGGTGTAAATTTGTCACGTGACTCCTCATCCAAAACAATGTTTGGACTGCTGACTAGTTGCAACGTCGTGGTTGGCCCAATTTCTGATCTATGTTTCTAATGTTGTTCTTCATCCGCATACAGGCGGTGATGACCCACATACTCTTGACTTGCCGGTTCTTCATCAGCATTTGGGGGGCCATCAAGGGCTAACTTGGGATGCAACCCTGTTCTTCCCAAGTTTGAAATGTCGCGGTTGGGAAAGTTTGCTCTAGATGGATATGGATGTGCTCATGAGGACAAGTCGTCGAAGAAATGCAATGGCCTTCCTCTTCATGCTCGTCTCTTAGCAAATTTGGAATGGGATAAATGCATGGATTTTTTGGAACATCTCCACACTACCTTCGATCATCATTGTGAGAATCAAAGATGAGGCTAAAATGTGATGCCTTACGTTTGCTAAGCACTTGAGTAAT
>NC_057806.1:427457209-427458147 GCF_018294505.1 Triticum aestivum
TTTATAAAAAAGAGGCAAATCGTCTGCCTCTTGCTTGAGAAATGGCAGTTATATCAATACTTGTTTATAGATGGACTTGTGAGGATATTGTTGAGTGACTTACACATTTTTGATAATCTATTTTAAGTTTTTATTGATACATTAGTTACACCGTGGATGTAGCCTTGTTAGGCCAAGCCAAGGGCTAACCCAACTCAAACACTCCAATTCATGTTTTTTTGCCTTTTTAGATAAAAGTATATATGCCTTTTGGTGCTGGACTCGGGTTACCACAAGCGTATTTCCACTCATGACCACAAGTGCATCACTATCGATGAATATGTTTGCTTGCCATTGAATGAATAATTCGCTTACAAGAAATATGCAGAATGCCAAACATGGTAGATTGGGGGATGACCACCCTTCCAATTCATCCAAGTATTGGGTTCTTTGCCAGGTAGATATTTTCTTTCTGAGAAATTCTTACATGAACATTGTTTTTCACTAAGAAGAAAAGAACCAAATAAACATTTACAATGTGTACGAACTATGTGATGTTGCCTACTAATCATGGGCATAGCTATTTTCAGTCAACCTCCTTGCGTTTTTCAAAGAATCTTTCGAATCGGATTGACCTGTTAAACACCACACACACACACACACGTGCGTGCGCACACACCCACCAACACCATCATACACGCATACCCCGGCCCCATTATACATTTAGAAATTTACACCTTTTGCAACTCTCAACTTAAAACCACCATTAAAAAACAAATTTAACTTGTATAAATTCAATTGTAAAAAAATAAATTGGAAAAATATAGCTTTCAAAATTTGCAAACTTTCGGGCTTTCAACTTTCTGAATTTCGAAAGAGGGTGATTATATACTTCGTGTAGCACAAAAAGTTTGCACCAATCCATAGTCATATCCCGTGTAATTAAACACTCGCTGATT
>NC_057806.1:427458309-427469175 GCF_018294505.1 Triticum aestivum
TAACTTGTCCTTTCAAGTTTCTACAACAACCACATCTTCCAACCCTTGTTGCTTTCCTCTTGTTTATGATGGTCGCCTCCTGGCCCTCTCCCTTGTGCAGCTGGGCATGAGCTACGTAGCACTGATACAGCAGAAATTGGTGTATCGACGTACCGAACATCGCCGATACGGCCGCAATACGGGTATCGACGAAGTATCCTGTTTTCCGATTTAAAAAGAAAAGAAAAAACGTCGATACGTCCTATGCAGCTTCTATGATACAGGAGCGACACGGCAAGCCCACTAAAAGGCCCATGGCTAACCCTAAGTATTTGCCCTCCCTGTCTTTTGTTTATTCGCACGGCAGGCGCTTGCACGAGCAAGACGCCGCCGCCTGGACTCGTTGTAGTCGCTCGCTGCCTGGAGTGGCTCACCGGTGCCGCCTGGAACTGCCTCGTTGCCGCCTCGGTTGACTAGAATCTTCTCCGGCACCATCGCCAGTCACCAGCAAGAAAGAGATAAGATAGATCCGGCGAACTCTGCTGCTCTCTGCTTGTTCTTGTTATAGACGGGTCGATGATGCTTGGCTAGTTGGCTGGCTGCTTGGTGCTTCTGCATTGTTTGTCTATGACCATTGATAATTCAGAGTTGGAACTTGTTTGAACTTGGAAGTTTAGAACAATGAAGTATATATTAATATGATGTATTTTGTATTTTGCATACACCATGATGAGTTAAGCACCTGGATGATCATTGAGGACTTGAAAAGAGGCATGGAGGAAATCAGGCAACCAATGAGACAGTATTTTGATTTCATCTCACACATTCTATTATGTTTTGTCTTTATTACTTGTCATTTTATAAATTATTATTTATATATACTCGCCGTATCGCCGTATTGATATTTCTAGAAATTGCCGTATCCCGTATCGTCGTACTCGTATCGCCGTATCGATCTCGCCGTATTAGGGCATGAGCTCTCTCTATCGTGAACTTCTACTTTGCGCCAAGTGTTGTCGCGAGGCGCCCTACATGATGGGGATGAGCTTCGCCTCAATGCACTTCTGAATACATGCCGATAGAGCCGGGAGAAGCAGCAACCATCTGCGTCGTTGCCTTCTCCCGTAATATCTATCATAAAATTGCAAAACTTAGTGAGCGACTTAGTCGTGCATGCTGAAAATGACCGAATGTAAATTATCAATCACCCATATATTGTGGCCAACCGTAAACCAACACGACATACCATTTCTAGTTCACACGTCGTGTCAGCTTGCACCCTACATACTCCCATCAACCCAAAACGAGAGGGAGAGGGAGAGAGAGGGAGAGGGAGAGGGAGAGGGAGAGGGAGAGAGAGAGAGAGACCAAGCGCTCACTACCTCGCCGGTTAAATCTAGGCCCAAAGATGAGCTCAAAATGTTGAAAACATGTTAAATCACAAACTTCAAGTCTAAAAAAACTCAAAGCCACAAGTTACAAAACCGACATCAGGTCACCTTCCTCCTACCGCTGCTTCCATTTTTTCGGCCCTCCCTCTGCTAGTTGCCGCTGCAAGGCGCCCTGTACTATGAAGAGGTCTCGAGTTTCAATGTTTTGGGCATTTGTTCCCACACCCACCACATCATGAGTTGCAGACACTCCCGTCTCGATGACGTCCACAATCGCCGTTGTTGATTCCTCATGGTTGTAATTCAGCGAGACAATCGTCTCCAGTACCCCCTCAAATGGTTAGAATAGCTATCATAAGGGCCCGCCTTTGAATACGGATGTGCTAATTTTTGCATTTTTCTAGATCAACTAGGACTTTATGAACGCCAGTCGGTTGGCTAACCAATTTATGATCGAATGATTAGAAAGACATTGATATTCTTTGCCCATCAAAGTTCAAGTCTCAGACTTGACATTGGTCTCGTTGACCACTTCAATCTCAAGAGCCGGCTCAGTCTGTACCCATCGGCTGAGACTAGTAAAACCGTCGTCATAGAGCAACAGCTTAGCGGAGCAAGCCAAAAATCACCAAGTGTAAATCAGCACATTATCACGCATATAGGGGCCAAACTGTACCGCTCCTCCGCACGACACATGCCCTTTGTAGGTCACACGTCGCGTCTCCTTGCCCCGTACGTACCTCCCATCCCATCCACCCAAAAATAACCGAGAGAGCGACCTACCGCGCGCGCGCGCTGCCCCGCGGGTCAAATCCAGGCCCGAATACGAGCTCAAAAACCACGTGCCGCCGTGACCACCCCCGGCCCCCGCCCGATATTCATCGCCAACACTCCACGACCTTTTCCCTCGATGGGACCGTCGCGGACGGAGACCTCACCGCTCCACCCGTCCGGTCGTGCCCACGACTCCTAGTGAGCTGCCCCTCCCATTCCCCCACGTTTTCCATGCCCGGCCGTGCCCGGCCCGGCGGGTCCTTGTCGTCCCACCTCGCCGTTTATCACGAAGACCCGATCCATTTTAAAAGGGCGGACGCGCCCGGCAGGAGGAAAAGTGCACTGGAGTTGTTTGTCGGAGGCAGCAGGAGAGCGAAGGAAGGAGCGAGGAAGCTTGCTGCGGTGGAGAGGCGACTTGGTTTGCTGTGCATGGAAGGGGCGGGGAGCGGCGGGAAGATGGCAGGAGGAGAGGGCATGGCCGGCCGTGCCGGTGCCGGTGCCGCGGCGGCGGCCAAGGAGAAGTCCGGCTTCGCCGCCACCTGCAGCCTCCTGAGCCGCTACATGAAGGAGAAGAAGAGCGGCGCGCTGCAGGGCCTCGTCGGCCTCGACATGTCGCCGCCGGCCGCCGTCGTCGGTGAAGAAGGTACGCCGTGACGTGCCCTGTCGATTGGTTTCTCGGTGAACTTCTTTTCTTGTAGAAAGTACAGGGGATGTTTGTCTGCTGACGGATCATGTGTTTCATGCATTTAGTTAGAAACAAAGTTCTTACAAGATGTAGCACACGGTTGTTCATCTGAATTTGCAGGAGCTTTCCAGCCGCCCACCACCATGAACCTGCTGTCGGGGCTGGAGGAGCCAAACGCCGCGGACGTGGAGTTCCCCCTCGAGAAATCTAGTGTTGGCCAGTTTCTCAAGGCCACAACTGACAACCAAGATGCCGGACAGGATGCGCACCAGCTCACCATCTTCTACGGTGGAAAAGTGGTCGTGGTTGACAACTTCCCGTCCACCAAGGTCAAGGATTTGTTCAAGATGGCCAACGGCGCCGGCGACAAGGCCGGGAGCAGCAGCCTCGTTCAGCAGAGCCCTCCCCAGCCTGCACACAACACTCTCCCAGGTACTAATTCTCATGGCCCCTTTTACAGTTCTACCATGAAAATGTGGATGAAGAGACTGTTTCAGAGTTTCATGTAAAATCCCATATGAAATCCTTGTCGCTAACAGAGCTCCAACATTTTTTGCTGGGTTGCAGATCTGCCCATAGCGAGGAGGAACTCACTCCACAGGTTTCTCGAGAAAAGAAAGGGCAGGTACCTGATCTAGCCGTTTCTCTGAAAAACTTCCTGAAGGAAGACAGTAAAAATGCCTTCAGAAACTTGCTACATGTACGACCCTAACATTTTGTGCTCATTTACCCCAGGATAGTGGCGAAGGCGCCCTACCAAATTAACGGCTCATCGGCGGCTCCGTCCAAGCAAGCTAATGGTGACAACTCCTGGCTCGGGCTGGGCCAAGAAGTGACAAACTGACGGTACAAGAAAGATATGCATGATGAACACTTGACCAGGCTCCACATCTATAGGGCAATTGATCTACGGGGAGCGTGGATGTTATTTTACTACTAGTGCAGGTAGTTTACTCGTAGCTTTGAAGCGACAATAATCGGGTGTTGGTTATTCATTTATAGTAAGAATTATTAGTAGATATATGTATTTAAGCATATGCCGTCTGTTCGGACCATTGTTTGCTGCTGGAGCTGTGTATGCTCACGGCAGTTTGGCAGCCTAGGTCTACTAGGACTATTGTCATGGTCATTTTATTGCAAGTTTGCAACGTATTACAGATGGTTTGCCTTCCTCAACATGTCATGGAAAGTTGCCAGCGCGTTCCTTGATTATTTTATTTTGTTTTTTGAGCTAGTCCCCTGATTCATGCAGTACTCGTTTTCTTTTCTTACATGGGCTGCTCAGTTTGAGATGATCCTATTAGTTCAATTGAACTTCTGCTACCCCTCAAAAGAAAATTGAACTTCTGCTTTTAAAAAGGCTGTGTTTATTTGCTACACAGCGGATCTAATGTTCAGCAAAACTACGACGCATTATGGAACACATAAAAAATGTAGAGCTTAGGGCAACTCCAATGTGGGGTGCCGGATCCAACCGTAGGCATCAAATGTACGTTCGCTTAGTTTTTTTTCTGTGCTTGAAGTACTAGAAACATCAAAGATAAATAGCACAATTCTTTGATAATTGAAAGATAAATATTCCGATAACTGAAAGATAAATATTTCAACGCAACAATAATTCAAATATAAATATTACAATCCAAACACAAAGTTTTGAAATAATTTTTGAATTTGAATTCAACTTATTGTCACGTGTTCTAGTTGTCCATATGATACGCCCGCATATGCTCAATCAAATAATTTGAAGCTGCTCATGAGTTCCTCGATCACGAATCTGCTGATGCATTTCGAGAAAATCCTCAAACGTTGTTGGATTCTGCTTCAGAAGCTGGATAGGACCACCCATCTCTTGAAATCTAGACCTTGGCGAACTCCCTCACTCTCATCCTCCACAGTCATATTGTCCATGACCATATAAGTTGTCATCATCCCCTAGAACATCTATGCATCTCATAGTTTAGCAGGGCCTCAAACAACTACAAAATAGGCTTGGAGCACTCCAAATGTCCTTTCCACATTCTTTATGGCTCCTTGTTTCTGGGCGGAATGATTTTTTTATTACCCTTGGTTCAAATATGGTCTTGAGGAAGGTCATCCGCGGAGGATAGATGCCATCAAAAAGATAGTACCTCATGTTTTAATCATGACCATTGATGCTATAGTTGCACACATGACCTTCGCCCGCACACAACCTTGTAAACAATGGAGATCTCTGCAACACATTTATGTCATTGTGAGATCTAGACATGCCAAATAAAGAGTGCCAGATTCAAAGGTCTTGTGATGTAACTGCATGCTTCAAGAATGATGGTGAGCTTTTTGCACCCGTTGAGCATATGGGCAGTTTTTCCATTTCGAGCATATGCAATCCAGGGATCCGAGCATACCTGGAAATCCTCTTCATTCTCCAGGTGTCATGATCCTTGTTGTGGTTGCAATATTTGGTTCTCAAGTACTTCGCTTCAAACACCTTAAACATTATAGTACCAAATCTGACCATGACTTCGCGACATGTGCTTTCAAACACCCAGAGGTGCTCGTCCCACAAATTTGCGGTCGAGCCATAGACAAGCATTCTCATAGCAGTCATACAACTCTGGTAACCATAGAATTCAATGTTCCCAATCGTATCAACTTGGTAAATGCATCGAACACATGTCACGCCTTCAAAAACAACGGGGGAAATAGGATTCGAGTAATGCATGGAGGGGACGGAAAGTAGTCGCCATACAACATCATATGCCATGTGTCCTGTGCCGATTCAACACTCGATGTCCCTTCGTTGAACCTTTGAAGTTTAGAACATGCTCCATCGCACTCTCCACATCTTCATGAAAAGCCCTCATAATCGTCGTTTCATATTCATCTTCATCCTCAGTCGATGAAGACGAAACCATGAAAGTATTCCTCATCTGAATCCATCATGTTTACTTCAACGTAAACGACAAGAACGTCATTTTTGGCTATGTCATTTGGTCGAACATATGCTAGGGGAGGTGTTCATCGTGGATGACACCAACATGTGCGGAGGGCACCTGGGCGGCAGCTGATACGTCTCCATCGTATCTTTTGGAACTCTTTTGCCCTTGTTTTGGACTCTAATTTGCATGATTTGAATGAAACTAATCCGGACTGACGTTGTTTTCAGCAGAATTGCCATGTTGTTATTTTTGTGCAGAAATCAAAGTTCTCAGATTGATCTGGAAATTTACGGAGAATTTTTGTGGAATACATAAAAATACTGGTGGAAAAATATACCAGAGGGGGCCCACCCAGGAGCCACAAGCTCTGGGGGCACGCCTACCACCTGGGCGTGCCTCCCAGGCTTGTGGTCCCCCTGGAGCTCCGGCAACCCTAAGTCCAACTCCATGTATACCTATTCACGAAGAAAAAAAATCAGATATAAGGATTCATCGCGTTTCACAATATGGAGCCGCCGCCACCTCCTGTTCTTCATCGGGAGAGCTGATTTGGAGTCCGTTTGGGGCTCCGGAGAGGGGAAATTGACGTCGTCGTCATCATCAACCTTCCTCCATCACCAATTTCTTGATGCTCACCGTTGGAAGTAAGTAATTCCTTCGTAGGCTTGCCGCACGGTGATGGGTTGGATGAGATTTATCATATAATCGAGTTAGTTTTGTTAGGGCTTGATGTCTAGTATCCACTATGTTCTGAGATTGATGTTGCTATGACTTTGTTATGCTTAATGCTTGTCATTAGGGCCCGAGTGCCATGATTTTAGATCTAAACCTATTATGTTTTCATGAATATATATGTGTTCTTGATCCGATCTTGCAAGTTGTAGACACCTATTATGAGTTATGATCCGCATATCCCAAGGTGACAATAATTGGGATTCATTCCGGTGATTACCGTAGTTTGAGGAGTTCATGTGTTCAGTATCTGTTAATGTTTTGTTCCGGTTCTCTATTAAAAGGAGGCATTAATATCCCTTAGTTTCCTTATGGACTTTGCTGCAGATATTAAGTCTTTCAGGTGTGGTTGAATTGACAACTCAACTGCTAATACTCGTGAATATTCTTTGGTTCCTCTTGTGTCGAATCAATAAATTTTGGTAGAATACTCTACCCTCGAAAACTATTGTGATCTCCTATACTTGTGGGTTATCAACAGTCGTATCATCGGTGGAACAATTGCGTAGCCAAAGTTAGCCGGACGCCCGGGTGGAGTGGCGGAGGTCTGACAAGGCCTGAGCAACGTCCGGAGTGGTTCAACGATGCCATGGGATGGACGGGGCGGGACAAAACGAGCACTCTAGCTCGGTTTTGGGTGGGTCCGCCATATCGGAGTCTGGACTCCCGAAACCTCCCCTCAGTTTGGTGTCGATTTCCGAGATTTCGGATGTCTGGGCCAGTCCGAACAATTTTGATGACCGTTGTTGGATGACTAAACGTATTCGACCGTCTGATCTGATCTTTATGCTATTTAGGTTTGTCTATTGATTCGTGCCTCTATGATGTTGTATGAGTCATGCCTTCGAGAGCCACATGGTTCGGGAAAAGAGAACACAATGCATTATGTTTAGTTTTTTTATCAAAAAACATGTACACTCATCATGAAAAAGTCGCCATGTGTTTGTGAAAAATAGACATGAGTCTCAAAGAATTTGCTGTAGAAAACATTTGTAATTGTTATGCCCCACAAAGAACATTCGCGCGAACCAACCTGTACTTGCATGGTTAGAGGGACTGTGGTATCCCCAGCCCACCAGAGATTCAAATCCACTAGTAGAAAAAGGTTCAAATGTGAGACACATTAGTCCCGGTTTGTAACAGAACCATCACTAATGTGTCCATTAGTGCCGGTTCCTACGGCTAGGCGGGAGGAGATCTTTAGTACCGGTTCATGGCGAACCTTTAGCACCGGTTCGTGCCACAAACCGGTACTAATGAGAGTGGTGGCAGGATGTTGTCAGAGTGGGGCCCCTCTAGCACCTTTAGTACCGGTTCGTGCCACGAACCGGTACTAAAGGTCGTTCTATATAAACCCTTCGTCCACCAGCACTTTGTTCTTCCCCTTTTCCCCTCTCCCTCTCCTCTGTTCTCCCCTTCTTCCTGTTGAGTTCATCACAAAATTTGCCCCAAATTTGTCAAGATTTGCAGGCCCCCATCCATTCAAATGATCACAAAGGTTAGCAACTTTGTCCTTTCATCTCTCATTGCTAGATTATCTCTTGCATTGGTTTATATAGTGATTAATTGTGGGTTTTAGTAATTTGGGACGAATAATATGTGGTAGTATTTGATTTATATGCAAATTGAGGTCAAAATAACACTTAGTTTGCATATGTAGGTGTGGTTTACTTACTGCCTTCTAAATCTTCGTCGTAACCACCGTCGATCGCCCGCACCGTCCCGTCGCCGGCACCACCTTGTGGTGAGCCTCTTGTTCATGAAATTTTATATAAAAAATTGATGTTTGTGTGATTTGGATATATAGTTACTCGTATAATTATCTTACCCGTACATTGTTTGTTATACATAGTGCCATGGTTTTGATATCCGTCCCCGTCGGCCCTCGTCCTTGTTATGACTCAGATGTGGTATATTCTCTTTTAAAACTATTTGTTGCATTTCATGTTTATGACAAATTATGCCCATCAAGCTGACATAGATATTTGTATGTAGGAGGTAGTTGAACCGGAAATTCCAACCGATCCTATTGTCGAGAGGTTAAATTTAGTTGAAAGAGAAAACGAGGATTTGAAAGAAAAATTGAAAAGAATTGAGGGGGAGAAGATGGAATTGGAGTTGCATGTTGCCGATGTCGTCGATGATCACAAGATTAAGATGGAGAAAATGCGCTTGAAGATTAGAAAGATTAGAAAATATGTCATTCATAGTGAGGCTTGGTATCATTATGCTGTTGGATCAATTGTTAACTTAGTTGCGATCTTGATCGCATTTGTTGTTGCATTTAAATTCTTTAGCTAGAGAGTTATTTGTTTGTTGCATTTAAGTGTTGTATGAACTTTATGTATTGTATTAATTTGGTGTTTTCGATGCTGTGTATTGAAGATGAGCCGATAATGGATGTACGATGACCGATGCTCTCCCAAGTTCATTAATGGCGTGCATACCTTTCTACTTGCGGCTGAGGCAAACAAGCGGGCGGATGGTTTTATGCCTTGTCCATGTGCTGGCTGTAAGAATGGTCACAATTACTCTACGTCAAGAACCATTCACGTCCACCTGTTTGAGTCTGGTTTCATGCCCCACTATAATGTTTGGACCAAGCACGGAGAAAGAGGGGTTATGATGGAAGACAATGAAGAAGAAGAGGATGACGACAGCTATCCTGGCCATGGGTTCCCTGAATACGATGATACAACAATGAGGGAAGAAGCTGAGCCGGTAATGCGGGAAGAAACTGAGCCGGCAATGCGGGAAGAAACTGAGCCGGCAATGCGGGAAGAAGCTGAGAAGAGGCATCGGATGAGCCCGTTGATGATCTAGGTCGGGCCATTGCCGATGCAAAGAGAAACTGCGCAAGTGATTTGGAGAAGAAGAAGTTGCAGCGCATGTTAGAGGATCACAAAAAATTGTTGTACTCGAATTGCATAGGTGACAAGAAAAGAAATATCGTGGGAGTGGATGACAAGACAGACATGTCAGAAGATTATGAAAAGTTTGATGAAATTGCTCCATTCACAGTGAATATTGACCCGAGCATCCAGTTAAATGATGAAGATTTTTCATGGCTACGGCGCAAAGGGACACACGCGAAGAAAAAGTTTCACACCCAAAGATCTGGGATGTGATCGGCTTCACTATCATCACTTTCTTCTGTGTTTCACACCCAGGAGGGAATCTCTGTAATAGTTATGGTAGTTATGTGTTTTGGCATTTGAAACGTGAAGAAATTTTATGTGCAAACAAATTCTTTCACGCATTTACTGATTTTTTTTCCAGCTAAATGACCCTGAAATTGAAAAGCATTTCAAATGAACTTAGAAAAGGTTGAAAGTTGGCATGGTATCATAATTTCACCCACATAGTATGTGCAAAAAAGTAGAGAGGGTTACCGCAAAAACTAGATGCACTTCATGTACAAAATGGACAATCTCTTTCGAAATATCAGGGTTTCGGACGAAAACTCATCCGTTACAAAGGCATTTCATTTTTTAAATAACCTAAGCATTACCAAATTGAATATAATGATAAAACACACTAATATTAAACATAACAAAAAAGAATCACTGAAAAATCTATTTTCAAAGTTAAGTTATTCACAAACTAGTGATTCACACAAAATTCAAATAATTCAAAATTTAAGCTATTCAAATTTGAAAACTACCGGCACTAACAGAAAGTTTGTAATTTTTTGTACCTAAAGCAAAAATATTCACAAAGAAACTAAAAATACAGCAAAAACAACTAAAAATAAATAAAACAAAATAAATAAAGCAGAAAAGAAAAAAAGAAAAAAAATACTAAATGAAAAAAAGCCCACCTACTGGGCCACAGCGGCCTGCATACAACTAGAAACCCAAATTCTAGTTGGGCCAGGATGCAGGCCCGCTAGCCCAGTAGGCCCAACAGGGCATCGCATCAGAGGTAGGCCCAGAAGGCCAGCTTTAGAGAGGAGCTCGAGACAGCAGCGGCGGCGGGGCTTATAAGCAGGTGCGAGTGCCCCTCGGCTAGCGAGGTGGGACTAAACTTCTGCGCCCCTCGCCTGGCAGCGCACACCCTTTAGTACCGGGTCATGGCTCCAACCGGTACTAAATGGAGGGGGCCTTTAGTACCGGTTGGCGCCAAGACTCGGTACTAAAGGGGGTGCGGTTCCTGCCGCTTCGCCTGGCCAAAACAGACATTTAGTACCGGTTGGTGGCTCTAATCGGTACTAAAGGTGGGTTCTATATAAGAAAACACTTCAAAAAAATCAGTTTCTCATCTCTCCCTCTGCTTCTTTCTCCTCTGTCCCGTCGCCGCCGCCCCTCGTCGCCGCTCGGCCCGTCCCCGTCCCCGTCGCCGCGCCCAGCCCCGTCCTCCCGTCGTCCCCGCCCGGCCCACCCCC